>NW_010272848.1:0-1119 GCF_000690775.1 Eurypyga helias | reverse complement strand
CTGGCCGGCGTGAAGGTCCCCTGCAGGGGCGGGGACTAGCGTGGACACGCCCCCCAGAGGACACACCCACATAGGCCCCGCCTACCCTCAGCCAACCTATCCCTGTGCTGCAGCCCAAATGCCCTTAACGCTGCCCAATCCTGCCCCAGTTCCCTTTTCCCACCCCAAACCCCCTGGACTCTGCCCAAATCTGCTTGAATTTCCCTTAAATGTCCCCAAATCCCCTGAACTTTGCCCAAATCTGCTCGAATTCCCTTTAAATGTCTCCAAATCGCTTGAACTCCACCCAATTCAGCCCCAATTCCCCTTCCCAATCCCTAAATCCCCTTAACTCCACCCAATTCTTCCCGAGTTCCCCTCGAATATCCCCAAATCCCCTGAACTCTGCCCAAATCTGCTCGAATTTACCTTCAATATCCCCAAATCCCTTGAACTCCACCCCATTCTGCCCCAATTCCCCTTCCCAATCTCTAGATCTCCTTAACTCCACCCAATTATTCCCAAATTCTCCTCAAATATACCCAAATCCCCTGGACTCTGCCCAAATCAGCTTGAATTTCTCTTAAATGTCCCCAAATCCCCTGAACTTCCCCCAATTCTGCCCCAATTCCCTTTCCCAATCCCTAAATCCCCTTAACTTCACCCAATTTATCCCAAATTCCCCTCAAATATCCCCAAATCCCCTGAAATCCACCCAATTCTTCCCAAATTATCCTCAAATATCCCCAAATCCCCTAAACTCTGCCCAAAACTGCTTGAATTTCCCTTAAATATCTCCAAATCCCCTGAACTCCACCCAATTCTGCCCCAATTCCCCTTCCCAATCACTAAATCCCGTTAACTCCACCCGGTTCTTCCCAAATTCCCCTCGAATATCCCCAATTTCCCTGAACTCTGCCCAAATCTTCCCAAATTCCCCTTGAATATTCCCAAATCCCCTGAACTCTGCCCAAATCTACTTGAATTTCCCTTAAATGTCCCCAAATCCCCTGAACTCCCTCCAATCCTGCCCCAATTCCCCTTCCTAATCTACAAATCCCCTTAGCTCCATCTGATTCTTCCCAAACTCCCCTCAAATATCCCCAAATCCCCTGAAATCCACCCAATTCTTCCCAAATT
>NW_010272847.1:7081-26611 GCF_000690775.1 Eurypyga helias | reverse complement strand
GGGGGGGGCTGGAAGCAGGGTTTTTTTTATGATGCTTGGAAAAAAATGGATTTGCAGAGCTTCACTCTTTAAATGTGTCAACATAAATGACATCCTAGCAGGTCTTGCAGATTGCATGGCATAGGCAAATAACTGCTATTTATTGCAAGGGCTGTGCAATTTTTTACCTAGCTATTTCTGCTACATGCAGAATAGATGAAACAAATTTTCCTCGTACATTTATACCGTGCCTGTCAAGAGATGCATGCAGTGGTCTCCACTAATGCTCATTTTGTGCCATGATTCCTTATCCGGGATTTAACCCCTCCCAGAGGAAAACTACATCACATCTGTGGTACCTATTACAGAACAGGCCAGATTCTGTGCAGCGTTATGTCTAACAGGTTGCACGTGCCGCTTTCCTTCCCTTAGACCTCCCTAGTCTCCTCCTCTGAAAAGGCAGCCTAAGGCACATCCGTCCCAGAGTTACAGGAGAGACCTTGCAATTGGCATTAGAGGCGCCAGCGCTTGCTGTTTAAGGTCTCTCGGTCTTTAGCTACCGGGTTGTTTCAAAGGGAGAGCAAGTATTGAAAAGTATTAAAATAAATAAAAATAAGTCAAGTGAGGCTCAACAAGGAAACTCAAGTGCTCAGTGCATGGATATCAGTAGAAAATATGTACATAAGCACATACAAGTGTTTTGATACTGAGGAAAATAATTTCTTCTCTCCTTGCCCTCTGTATTACCCAGCTGTTTGCCCCACTGGCTTTGGGTATTCTCCACTAGTATGTGGTTTACAAGCATGTTACGCCCCAGCCGGATGAAAGTAGCACTTCCGTTGCTTACGGCTGTCGTCATGTGGAGACCACCTGTGTCCAGAGGTACCCTTATATTTTGCTGAATCAGATTCTGAGTTTCCTGCTCTGGTAACACATGCAATTCTCCTCTCCATCGCTGATTTCAATACCTCCGTGTAGCGATGCACACAAACCGCGTCTGTGATGCGAACGTTGCGCGTGCATGGGTCTGTCCGCTCTCTGCTTGGGCAGAGCTTTTACCACTCGCGTTTATTTTCTGAGAGTAAGAAAACTCAGAGGTCTCTGTACTTAGTCTACGATGACAGTTTTGCAACAGGAGAACGCTGAACAAGAAAAATGAAGACTGCAGAAGTGGAAGGGGGAAATGAAAGTCGCTCTACCGACAGGGCTACATGAATTCAGCAATGGGTGGATTAGGCTGAGTGTTATCAGTGATGATGAAACACAGCAGACTGTGGTAATGTAATATTTATGAATAGGGAAATGGTACTGCATTCTGCAGTGCAGCACAGGGGAAAGTGAAATTTCAAGAATTCTGTAATAGCAAAGCCCTCCATTAATTATTGAAAGCAAGCTGTAATGCCAGTTACTATGACAACAGGGTCCCCTATGTATTTTGCACCAATTGGGGTGGGGGGGATTGCTTCTATTTATTGGAGTACATTATATTTCTTTTTTGCTATTGTCGTTAATTATGACTGTCCCAGCTTGTGACTATGTGGTTAATTTCAGTGATAAAATTATAAAGTGACTATTGGCTAAAATACAGGGAAAGCCTTTAATAAGTACTACTGGTGGTTTTATTCTGGAAAGAGCTTAAGATGTCCCTTCCCATGTTAAGGGACAGGATATTGTCATTATTAATAATAATATATAATATTAATGCATGATAATGTAATAATAAAGAGTGAAATGCTACTAGAAGTATTATTATTAATAATAACTTGGACTGTTAGGCTTTCACCCACAAAGCATTTCGGAAGTGGTGATTAATTAAAATGTCAATATTGGCCTACTAAATCCACCACTACATTTCCAGATGGGGCAAGGGGAATGTACAACCTCTGCCCACTTATTTTTAATTACTACTTATTAGCTTTCTAAAACCCATGACCCTTTTTGAGATTTCCGCTTATCCTCAGCGCAGCCAAGGGTTTTTTTTCTGCCTGCACACCATCTCCTATTTCCAGCTTCAGGACCAGCTTCCGTGACATGCAACAAACTCCAGGTTCTCAGCTCTTCTAGGAGGGAAGGCATTGCAAAGGTAAGAAGGGAAAAGGGTGGGGAACTCACAGCCTGAGTGCTTTCTTGCGAGTAGCTGTGTGCAACAATGTCTGTGGATCATTTGCTAATCCTACATGACGAAACAAGCCAGAAGTAGGGGTCTCAGCCCTGTGCCTCTGACTGGGCGCAAACCTGACCGGGTGAAGAGCAACTCAAACGTGGTGGTGTCACCACTTAATAGGAGATGCCATAAAGGACATAATTTCTTAGGCGTGTTTGTATGTACGTGCATATGTAAACATATGTTTTATACATATAGAATACAACGGACTTCACACTGTGATGGACATGGTCTTAGAGAGGAAGGATTTTGCCTGATTTTGTTCATGAGGAGCTTACTGAATGGCTATGAAGGAGAAATCCGTTTATTATTTCATTATTACTGCAACCCTTCCCATCTTCACCTCCTTGCAGTTCAGAGCCCTCACCTCCTCTTTGCTTGGATGCCTTATTGCCACCCTAAGGCAGAAATCACCTGCCTTGGCATGGGCATGGGTCAAGACCGGAGCTCGGAATTCTCCGTGCCCTTTGGTAGCCTGTACTTCCTTAAAAAAAAAAAAAAACACAAAAAAAAAAACCCAAAACAAATAAACAAAAAAACCACAAACCAAACATAGCACTTTGAGAATGTTGTGAACCCTGTGAGCAATAAACAACGGAGTAACGTAATCCGGCCTCCCATTGCCTGATGAATGGCTGCAGGAAGCCAGTGGGGAAGGCAAGGGCTCTGTTTTCACTGTGATGAGAGCTGCCCCAGAGGACTGATATGGATGTGAGGTTTCCTCTCCTTGGCTCCAAGGCTAGAGGCATCCAATAAATAGCTCAGACAACAACTCGCTCATTTCCAAACAACCGGGGGAAGGACAAGCCTGGTAGGTATGGGAAAGAAGAGCAGGTCATATTGGTTTAACAGTTTTGGGAACTTGACAGAGAAGAAAAGGTTCTGGTAACTGTTTGTTTAGTGCAGAAAAGGCAAGAAGTAGCCGAGGGCAGGGGAAATGCAGTAATATTTGTCAAACACAGCGTATGAAGGTCTGCCAGAGACAGGTCAGATATATTAATCCTGCCCTGGCACATGGGAATGGCCGGACATCCCCTGTAGCTTTCTCCCAAATTGGGAGCTCTCCATTCATCTGCATCTCGTTGCAGGAGGATAGCAGTCGGTAAGGGCATGGTTGGGCTTCCAAGAAACTCAGCTCTGGCATTCTGAGCCATGTCGTCTGGGAAAGAGGAGGGGGAGGGCCTTGTGTGCTGCAGAAAAACCATTAGTCCCAGGGCTAATTTTAGTGTGAAGGGAATCATGCCACAAGTCATCATTCTCTTTTCCTACCTTGAGGGCACTGTCTACACCTCTGTGTATTTGGTGATGTCTGTGGGCCTGTACTGGGAGGAGGCTGAGCTGGGGGTGTCTTCTTTTCATCTTCCAAATGCGTTTTGGTTGGGGGTCTCCTTGGGGTAAATCCTGAGAGGGTGCACATGTGTGTTTGTATGTGCACGCATGTGTAAACTTTAGTTCAACAATTATCACATACTTCGGGCCTTCACGGTGATTGCAGGCGTAATGTGGCAACCACGTAAACTTCATCTTCTCTGGGATGGAAGGCGTTGATAGCGGATCTGTACATCTTTCAGTGAAAAAGATAATTCGTGTCCCTCAGATGCGTCAGCGGTCTGAGGTAAGCCTGGCCTGGCCCTCTGGGTTTGCTTTATCTGGCCGCTGCCAGCTACAGTATAAATTACCCCATCTACACAAGGATTAACCCGTGTGTCAACCCGTGTCAAAAGTCATCCGTGTTGTCTCAAGGAGGCCGGAGCTGAAGGCAACCACGCTACAGAGATTTGCACCAAACCTTGGGGTCAGTCTAAAATAAATGTCAAATGTCTGTAACACAAACATTTAGAAAGAGCCCAGATGGGTGTTTACGGACATTTTAACCTCTTGCGGTGAGAGCCCAGTCACCAGGCTTGAGAAGGCAACCTCCAAACGGCACGAGGAAAAGCAGGATCTGGGCCTCGGCAAGTGAAGGGCTGCGTCTGCGCCTACCCAGCTTGTCGGAGGAGGGAGGGAAATCAGAAGGGGTGTTAGTTTCTGGTTGCTTCTGCTTCTGACAGCCCCTAAGGTGCTAGGGGAAAAAAAAAAAATAATAATCCTTGCATTAGACATGTTTGCATCACTCCATAAATAATGAATAACAACAGTCAGACTGAGCAGGGGCTTCCCTCGCAGGCGTGAAAGCCAAAAGGGAGGAGGAAATCTGGAGCGGGAGGCCATACGCTGCATTTGTAGCAATTCTCTCCCAAACTCCGTGTCCTCGTTGCAGTTGAGCACATGGAGAGGGCCAGCCCTGCCCGAGCCTGCGGTTGGAGCCCTGTTTGTACTAAATCAGTGAGCAGAGAACCCCCACTTCATTAACTGAGGGATTTTATGTTCCTGCTTTGGCTGTTTATTCTTTCTAGTGCTATTCTGCTCGGTCGCTGCAGGGGCTGCTAAGAGATGCAGGGGAACAGGGAGCACTTAGTCAAGGGCAGAAATATTTGGATGCAGTCGGCAATAAAAGGGATCCCTGAAAATTATAGACATTTTCCAGAGTAGCTATTTTCTCTGCCTGCAATGTTTCATATGCTCCATGCTGAATTACCCTGAAGTGCAATTAAAATACTTTAATGTTTCAAATCTGGAAATCCTCAGTCCCACGGTCTTAATATCGTTCCTGGCTGTGAAAGAGTGGAGGAGAGGAGGGAGGGATTTATTCTCACCAGGCTGCAGGGGGATTTACACCAGCAGTTTACATCCACTTCGCTGCAAATCCTTCCTGATCAGTATGCAGACGGTGCCAGCGTGCAGGAGGAAGGCAGAGGTGCTGGTGATGCCGGTGTCTCCCCTGCTTCCAAACGAGCAGTGACACCCTCCCTCCGCAGCCCGAGTCAGCCAGCCGCCCTCTGCCCTGCTTTCGGCAGAGCTGGAATAATTTTATATCGACTCCTGTGGGAGGAGGTATAAAGCTCTGACTGCGGTTCTGCCTCTGAAAGTTCCCTTTTTCCCTTCTGCCAGAAGCAGGTAAGCCCTGACCTTTGAAGGATGGAGTCAAGGCAGGGGGTTTGGTTTGGCTCTACAAGTGACAGCCAGAGACGGGAGGTCAGAGAACGCTGTGCCCCTCTGCTGAAAGATACTGGGAGGCTGCAATATGTAAGGTCGCTGTGACTGTCAGGGAAGGAAGGAAAGCCAATTTGTTCTTCCCTTGGCTCATCCTTGGCCCTCTTGCACTTCTGCTGCTCCCCACAGCTGCCAGGCAGAGTGTGTGCATGTGTGCTGAATGCACACTGTAGAGAGAGAAGCACTCAGTAAAGCAGGAGGACTCTGCATTGCTAAGCAAACATTTAGATGAGGGATATCAGACTTTTCTTACAGAGCGTGAGCTTATTTAGGACTCGGCATCCAGGCTGAGGCAATCCGTGTGTGCTGGCAGGACAGGCTGCCCGGGTGAGTGATGGGAGCCCCAGATACCTGGAGCGTAGCCTGCTAAGTGCGAGAGGCTACAAGTCATCATCTGGGTACTTAGGAACCATGTCCTTTATGATCCTCTGATTCATGGGCAAGGAGCATCACATCACTCAGGGACACTTACAAAGCCCTGCAGTGCCATCCTTCAAAGTTTCACTACAGCAACTTCAGGATTGACTCCAAGCAATTCCGGGCCCAGCTCAACAGGGGCTGGGCTCAGCTCTTCACGCTTATAATTAGTTAACGTGCTTACTGCTATGAGACAAAAAAGAAGCCACGGAGGAGTTTTCCTGCCTAGGAAAATTCATTATGACAGAAGCATAATCAACACTGAGCAGCAGTAAGAGAGAAAAGGAAAAGCAGGTCCCTCTGGTTGATGGTGTTGTCCCTAACGCTGCTGCCAGATTTTCCTCTGGCTACGGGTCTGCCAAGAGAGCAAAGGCCCCCCTGACCTGATGCTCTTGACAGATGAGAGAGGGAAAATGAGTGAAGATGGCCTACTCGGCATCCTGCGGCTAGGAGAGTGTCAGATGAGACACCTGCGATTACTGGCAAATCCACTGGAAAAGCCAGAACCCTCAGGCTATTATGCTACAGACAGGAGTGTACAGAAACGGTGGCTGGGGGCTGTGCCCCCATAACCAGCAGCTGCTTGTAGCCAGCTAGACCATACTGCTCCCAGTAGCTACAGTCTATTAGCAGACTGTATGAGCGGTCTTCCTACACCAGCACAGAGACAGGGAAGGCATGTCCCACGGCAATTTACCTAACCAAGAAGACTTGGCATAAAGGTGGGCAAGGACAGACGTAGTGGTTCACCAACAGCATTGCTGCGGGGACAGTGAGTTGCGCCACGTGGAAGGTTAACAAATGGTAGGGACTTCAGTGCTTTGAGGCACCATTAGCTCTGCACACCTTTGTTTGCAGCCTTCTGATAGGTTGAGAATGTTTTGGGATTTCAATCCTTTCTCCATTTTCTAAGCCCTAGTAAGAAGTCTCCCCTGCTTAATGGCGTATCTGTTAGGGAAAAGACCAACCTGACAAACTGTATTTGGGGGGGCAGCAGATTTTGGTGCTGCTAGTATGTTATTACCTCATTCCACTGCTAAAACAGTCATTACTGAGAGCATGTGCTGAGATGTTAAGCATTTTCTGAAAAGTGCTATTTATTAAGCAGAGAGTGCCTCAAGACAGAAGTAAGTGTCTAGATTTTCTGTGAGGAAAAATAAAAATCTTTGTAGGTTAAAATTAGCTTTCAGATTGCAGGGGTGAAACCACCTGAGGTTAGAGCCTTGCTGCTTTTTAATAGGCAAATGAGATATTTCACAAGGAATTGCCTTTACACGACTACTGAATGAGTGTCATCTTCCAGCAGCACCTTCAGCAGTGTGAGGTGTCTCTCTCCACGGGAGGAACAAAGCGGGGAGCCAGGTGAGATTGCCGGGGAGACAATGGATCCCCTCTGGGCCATGGGATGCTTCACAGTGAAGAGGGTATTGCCATTTATTGTAAGTGCCCTGTTATTAACTATTCATTGTAATGTATTAAACGAAGGGATCTCACAGGGCTCTCATGCGCCTTCTCAGAAGTGAGCCCTGGCTTCCCTGAAGCGTTGTTTGAGCTGAGCATGACAGCACTTGTCAATGGGCACTTGCGGTGACACGTTTGAGAGTCCTCATGCACTTTCTAATTCTCTTCCCTCAGCCTCCTGCACTTTCTTTCAAATTCAGATGTGGATTTTTCCACCATGTCCATCCCAGAGGATGAAAGCTGTGTTCATTATGGGTTTTATCCTGCTCTTCGCCTTCGACGTGAGCTGGTTCCTGACTGTCTGTGCACCAGACCTTTACCAGAGTGTGTCCTAGCTCACTTCCTTCTCCATTTTCCTTCCCAGAGAACATGTCCTGGATCCAGACACTGAGGACTGGCCACCACAGCAGGGACAAGGATGATCAGGGGTAAGGACCAGCTTCCTCAGCATCACCAAATGAATAGTCTGGGGGCCTTCAGCCTTTGAGACTGAAAGGAGGTAGGGTGGAGGCTTGCTGGAGCCTGAATGGCGTGGAGCGGAAAGTTGCAGCCATTTCACACAGTTCCTCACTCCTTCCCTCGTGCTCCAGGCCTTGCACACAAGCTAGGCAGCTGCTCTGTGGCAGGCTCAAAGCCCACAAAAGGAGGTAGTTCTTCACCCCACAGAGGAGTTGAGCTGTCGGAACTCCTTGCCCCAGGAGGGTGCAGGTGCTGGAACTTTATGTGGGCTCGAGGGATTGTTAAGTGTAGTCACAGAAGAGAAATCCACTGGGAGTTACTACGTACGAAGGCTATGCCTCTGACAGCAGCCCCTGATCTGCAAGTGATTGAAGGCGTAGAAAATATTTGTGGTAGTATCACTCTATGCTTGACTCATTTTCATGCTCCTTCCCAGGCATTTGGTTTCAGGCACTGGGGGAGACTTGGGTAGATGGATGTCGGATCTAACAAGGGGTGCCGTGTTCACCCTGTAATTACTCTGCTATCAGAAGATCAAGGCTGAACTACCTCACGACTTCAGTAGCAACTAGGTTAGTGAATACATCATCACAGCAGGGCAAAGCTGCTGCCACTAGCTACAAATATGCTCCTCTTCCAAGGTCTGTCCCTTTCGATTTGGACATGTGGTCTGCATTTTTCTGACAGAAATTATTCCCAGCCTCTACTAAATATTGGATGTGTTATGTGCCTGAGGTAGTATTAGTTGTGGAGTATGTGGGAGCTTCGCTGTTCACGGGCTGTTGCACTTAGCGGGCACCAAGCGCTGCGGAAGACCATGCGGCAGTCTCTAGTATACTGTTATCATTGTTTGTTGTATGTACTTTTTGTGATTACTGCATCATCATCACCATTATCATTATATAATTGCTATTAAGCTTTAGTTACAATGATGTTTATATTTCTTATATAAGTTCTTATTTAACCCTTAGTTTTCTGTGATGCTCGATGACTTCCGTGTGCTGAGGTTGACTTAGGTCCATTGGCAAATAGTCTCTTACTGCACCATTCAACACCTCAAAACCTTCTAGGATATGTCACCTTCCAGACTGGAAAGGAAGGAATGAATATCAGGGTGTCAGTGGTGTTGGGGTGTGTTACCAGGGCTTTGACCAACTTCCCAGGGTGTCTCAGTCCTTCCAGCATCATCAAGATCCCTGGAGGACTTGAAATGCAGTTGGTGAAAGGGAGACAGCTGATGAGGGAGTCTCTGTGTGGCATCAGCTTCATTGTCATGAATGCTATCTCCAAAAGGGCTGATTTATTTTATGTGCTGCCTATGATGCATGAAGCAGGGGGCTGAAAATCTATTTTAATGCCATTGAGTTGTGTCAGGTGAATATGAGCTGACATAGGAATCCAGACAATTAGAGCAGCTTCCCTTGACCCGATATTAGCAGAGGGTTTTCTGCAAGTTGTGATAGATGTAGATCCTCAACCATTGATTTTTTTGCTACCTGTCCACGAATATTATGATAAAGTGTTGTTTTTGTGAGGGTATTTTTTTTTAGAGAGTTGAGTTGCTGCAGCTTTGTGAAATATTGGTGATGCAGTTATCTATGAGCTATCTAAGCACCGTGACACACAGAGCATTAGAATTCATCATGCTTGTTATTGTCCTTTTACAAATGACTTTATGCCAACCAGTCAAAGCTTGGGACTAAAAATGCAGCTACATCGAGGTAGCCACATACCATCTTCTCTGCAAAGGGCCTGATTTCATCATAAATGAGGTACTTCACGGGACCATGGAAATGAGGTATTTCATGAAAGCAGATGGGGGTTGTGGACTCAATACTGAAGTCAACAGACGACTGCAAATACAAATGTGACAGGAAGTTAAGAGAAAATATTTGTCAGTGAAAGGTAATGAATGTGTGTCCGGAAACACAGAAACTAGGGAAAGCAGAGAGATGCATTTTGGTTTGAGAAGACTCCCTGATGTCTTCATGACACCCCTTCCAAGCTTGACTGAGCTTTAGGATTCTTTGCAAATAGGTTCACCTGAACCTGAAACCTTCTGTTTTCCTCTGACAGCACCACGTCTTAAAAAGACTCAATGGGCTGGCTTGTGCAAAATATTTTTTCCATTATTTCAGCGGTGATTTGTGTTCCCTGGGTTAAACGGCCCTGGATGTACCTTTTTCTCCTCTCATCCCTCTGTTGTGTTTGTCCAGGAATTCTTTCAAGTTTCAGCTTCATTTTCACACCTGGATGACTTAATCATTGAAACATCCAGTCATAAATACATGGCATCCCTATAATTGCCAGGGACCCCTTGCACAGCCAACAAAGCCCCAGAGACAGCAGGGTGAGGGGCAAAGCCCTTTAAGATACCTGAGGAACTGAAAATGGCAGTCAGATTCTTGTGGCAGCCAAAACTGAACTAGCCCATCTGAGAGGTACGTCTCATTAATCAAGGCTTGGGGCTGTAGCTGCCTCTGAAGGACACTAGTGAAGGAGTGTCTGACCAGCACCATGCTGCATAAATGGGGAGGTAAAGGTGCTCAGGTTTGCAGTATTGGAGTATACAGGGTGAAAGACTTGGGTTCAGGTCTTCCACCGGTAAAATCAGAACTCGATCATCCCTGTTCAAGGGGTTAATCCAGTGTAAAAATAGCCACAGTGCAGCCAACACATGCTTACTCTTATCGTGGGGAAGTTTATCTTTTATACCCATGGGGGAGTTAAAACAAGGGTACGACTGTACCTTTTAAGTGGATATTACAGCCAGTGGGGGATTGCTGGACAGGTTTGCTGAGTCCTTATCCCAGCACTACTGGCCTGAGGAAGAAGAAATTTTATTGAAGAAAAAAATCTGAGTCTCACAAGAGAGAAGTGGGATAACACCTAAACCCTGTATTTGAATTACCTTTCTTTGAAAACTGCAGATAAGCCAGAGCACATTTTAAGGCACAGACTTCAGAAAATCTGAAAAATTGACACCAAAACCACAGAAGTGATGGGTAAAGACCTTGCCATTACACTTGTACCAAGTGTCTGGTAGGAACAGAAGGGGGATACCTCTTTTCTGCAGCCTGGGGAGAACAGAATTGCTGGGGCCATGTGTGTCACCAGGGAGAAGTCCTACCCAAACCTGGTCCTGCCTCCCTCGGGCTGGGGACTCCTCCTGCCTGAGAAGGTGCAACACCAGGAGCAAAATGTCAGCATTTTCAAGCTGTTTTCTTTTGGCAAGATTCACATGACTGATGGCCTTTTGTATTCTGCCCGACACACGTTCTGCAGCGCGAGGGGTAAGAAATAGCACCATGGGTGATGAAAGCCCTATTTCTTCTGTCATCCATCAGTGGCCAAGCACCTACGTGTGCCAGCTTGTAGTCGAACGGGGACCCACAGGTTAGAGAGGCGGATGTGCAGGACTTGCAAAGGTAAGCAGTGATGGAGGGCTAAGAGGAGGTCTGAGGTCATAAGCCATATCAGAGCCAAAGCGTCAGAGCCTCTGGCACATGCCACGACCCAGATAAACTGTGAAAAAGCAGACCAGGTCATACACAACATGTACAAGTCTCAGCAACACTCCCATTTAGCACAGGTTACTCTAGGCTGTAGATAAAATGGGTGGAGTTATCATTAATTATCTTACCTCAGTTGTCCTACTCTGTCCTGCTTAAATTAACTTTTTCAATCACTCCCAGTCCATCAGGTTTCTTCCTTATTAGATGTCCTCCAGTGTTCCACTGAAGACATTGTTATGCTTTTCAGGGCAAAATAATTTTCTGCCTTCTCTACAGCAGTGAGAGCCCCTCTCCCTACTTATTCCCTCATCTAGCCTTGTCGATACTTTCTCATTTCATCATACAATCAGTGGGGAATATTAATCAGGGCCTGGTGGGGTCTTTTTCATTTGGGTTGCAGGTGGTGAAATCCTCTACCTTTAAGCCATAAAAAGTATGTCCCTAAGCAGGAGAAACAATGAGATGTAGTTTTCTAAGGACCTGGCTAGAGATTGAACTCTGCTGTCTAGTACGGGCTGTATTGACACTGATGTTTTCCCTCAGTGAGGTGATTAATAATGTAGGGTTTTTTTCACGACATAGTGACTTTTATTTGTTAATTATACAAGAACTTCAGATCTTTTTTAATCTTTCCCACTCTGTCAAATGGACAATGGCTTCAAAAGTGTTTGTGGAATGGTGTGCCTGTGACAGAAACAGAGGCATATGATCAGTGAGCTTAATAATGGACCTAGTTTCCTTAGGAAATAAGTCTGAAAATCTGCAGTAAGAGCATGCTTTTTGACTTGCTCAAGCAGGGTAGGTGGTAGGATACACAATGCCTTAATTATTAATATACTGTGTAACAGTATATACTCTTGTCTCATCCCAGATAGAGAAACAAGCCTTCTGCTTTCAGTGGTGGTAAAGCTACTGAAGAAGAGTGAAGTGGAACAGATCTTAGTTTCCTCCATTCCCGTTTGGCCTGCCAACAAAAAAAAAAAAAAGTGCATCAACACATTTTGCAGAATCCTTGTGAACTATATAAAACATCATTATCAAAATATCTTTGATGACTGAAATCACTGTGCCCAAACAGCTCTCTGGCATGTTGCTAGGGAGTGTTTCAATCCCAAGAGGATTTCTGGGGAAAGTTTGGGCCACTTGCACTGTAGATATTTCTGGGCAAGCTCCTGTATTTCCACAGGTATTGCTTTCAGAATTGCAAAGCAAACTCTTCTTAGGGCTGAGGAAATCAATCCCTGGTGATAGATATAATCACATTGCTGGCAGTGTGATCTGCCAGGAGTTCAGCAAATAGGATCAGAGCCAGCCCAGGCAACTGTACTTTATTTCTTGGTCATTATAGATTGTAAGAAGAAATGCACATTGTATCCTACCACTATTGTAAGCACCATAGATTTAGGTGAGCTAGGAGTTATGCTGATTTTATTTTTTCTAACGTTCACTGCATTTATCCACATTAAGAACAAAAACTATGGACATGTAGGGTTAAAAGAAAGGTGCATATATTCTCGTATCCCATTCCTGAGAGCGGCCAACAGAGGGTGATGTGGAAGTAGTGGACAAACAGGGAAAACATACAGGGATGCAACCCCAGGATCCAACAAATTGCAGGTGAGACGTGTCCTGAGTAAGATATATTGTCTTTGTATTCAACAGCCCTCAACAGATTTTTCTTCCAAGTAGCCACCTACTCCTTTTTGAACCATGTAAAAATGACCATCCACAGCATCCCATGTCGTGGAATTCTACAGCCTCGTTAGACACTGGATGAAAACTATTCCCTCGTGTTTGTTTTGAACCTGCCAGCTTTGCTTAATGTCCCCTGCTTCTTATCCTAGGAGGGACAATGACTAACCAATCCCTGTGCTTTCCAAAGGCATCTGTCTCTTCTGTTGATGTTTTTCCAGGTTCTTGTGTGTTCCCACCAATCTCCTTGTACTCAGCATTGCTGATTTTAGAATTAAAAGCATCAAGTCATCACAAAATTGTTTGCTTTTTGTCATGGATTCCCAATCAGGAGACCAGGCTCCTCCAGATCCAAAAGTACGCCCAGCAATGATGCATCAACAGCATCTCTTATGTATCTTCTCAGCAAAAGGAGCTCTGGCAAATGGGAGCTGCTAAGCATTTGGAGGAAGACAACCCTCGTTAAAAAACTGCTGTGGCACTTTGCAGAGGTGGTTCTAAATGCATCGCGCTCTGCCTCATGCAATGTTTGCATGATTTCCAGGGATATAAGGGAAAGCAATTTGCACTGAGCCTCTTCAATCAACAATAAAAAGCCATTATACAACTGGAATTCTTGGCCAGTGTGCTTGGTGCAGATGACAGGTTATCAACATCTGTGTTGCAATAGGAGAGATGTAATCACACTGTCTCGTGGAGATGGTTGAGGGGCAGTCATTTGCAGAAAGTAGGGCAGCCGTGCGTTTGCACAGGAGGCTGCTCGGTACTTTGCATGCATCGTGATGCCAAGGAAAAGTCTCTGCTCTGTGGGGGCGCTGAACTGGAGAGTAGCATCGCCAGACTCTCTAGAAGGGCACCAGGCTCGTGATGGTGTAACTTTGTTTTAGTGAATTCCTAATCGTGGAGAAGAGCAGATTTGTTTTTACACAGAATCTTTTAAGCTGTGATGCTGTTTTCAGTTGCTTGTCTGCTGCACAGAAGCAAAAATAGGGAAGACCAGCAAGTGGGTGTAACAGCTGGGTACCTGGTCTTTGGAAGTACTGGAAAAGAAGCTGCCTGCTGCTTCATTTTCAGCCTGTTGCTGCACAGATTGAATCTGAAGTTAGGATTTAAACAGTGAAAGCCCTACATGGTGTCAAGTCTGACAGTCTGCTGCATACTGTCTTGCTCTGATACATCCGAACTCCCCTCTCCTCACTACCAGTTTCAGAGGTAGAAGAACAGCCCTTGGGATGCCTCTTCTTTGTAATGCAGGGTGCAACCTGATAGAGAGAACGCTACTCACCCTCTGCGTTTATCAGGGTGCGACATGAGTGGGCAAGACGACCCCTGCTTGGAGGCTCCCTGTGTGACTGCAGCACAGACTGGCAGGAGCTGAGGAATAGTTGGAAGCTATTTCTGTTATATCTCCTCAGAATGAGATATGTATTTTTAACAGCCTTTCAGCAGTCAGAGCTCACATCCAGAACTGTAGCAGGGACATAGGATGGACAGCAATTTACACTGTTAGCATCTTTCAGTCTCTGGAGAGGGCTGGGGTTTGGTGCCCGTGTTCAAATCCACTTGTGCCAGCTGGGCATTCCCTTTAGGGCAGCCACTTGGGGAGGCAGATTTTGTGAACAAATTCCAGGCGTGTATTTCTCAGAGATGAGTCATCAGAGGTTGAATATTTGTGGTTGCCCCCAGCTCTGGTGTGTGAACACGTCACCTTGGTGCAAAAAGCGCATATGGTACTGACATGATTTAACCCCAGCTGGCAGCTGAGCACCACACAGCCGCTCACTCACTGCCCTCTCAGTGGGATGGGGGAGAGACTCAGAAGGGTGAAACTGGGAAAACTCGTAGGTTGAGATAAAAATGCTTTAAATGGTAAAAACAAAAGCCACAAACACATGCAGGGAAAAACAAGGAATCCATTACCACTTCCCATTGGCAGGCGGCTGTTCAGCCATCTCCAGGAAAGCAGGGCTCCATGATGTGTAACGGTTACTTGAGAAGAAAAATGCCATCACCCTGAATGTCCCCCCCTTCCTTCGTCTTTCCCCATCTTTATGTGCTGAGTATGACATCATATGGTGTGGGACATCCCTTTGGTCAGTTGGGTCAGCTGTCCCAGCTGTGTCCTCTCACAACTCCTTGTGCACTCCCCCAGCCTGCTCAGTGGTGGGGTGGTGTGAGAAGCAGAAAAGGCCTTGACTCTGTGTAAGCACTGCTCAGTGGCAACAAAAATATCCCTCTGTTATCAATGCTGTTTTCAGCACAAATCCAAACCATAGCCCCATAGGAGCTACTGTGAAGGAAATTAACTCTGCCCCAGCCAAAACCAGCACAATTATCCATCCTGTAAATGTCTGGTCCTCAGTCTTAGACAGATTTCTTTTTTTTCCATTTGTTTTGGTCAAGCTACTGTGTAAATGAAGACACATCTTGGTCATTCAAATAAAAAGAAGGGATTGGAAATTCCTTAGGGCAGAAGCTGTCTTTATTGGTGCCTATTAAAGCTCACACACATCCCTGAGAGGCAATGCTCATAATTAATTGCTAAATAATTAATAATAATTTTAAGCAGATACTACTCTACTCAGATACTACAGAGTGATTAACCTCTTTATGCTTACAGGGAAGTCCTATGGAATGGAAGAGTAATTAAAGGCTCTTTAAACGACACAGAAAAGCTCCCACTGACTTCAGTCAGAGCAGGTTTAGAAATTGCACACAGTAAAATCTTCTCAGACATAAAATAAAAATAACTTTGTTCTTGTAGGTAAAATTTCCAAATCTGATGTTTTTGGTTAGTCTATACAAGTGTGCAGACTAGATGAATAGTTTTATTTTCATTTAGGATAGTATGAAGCTGTTAGTGATAAGGCATGCTGGAATTTTCCTTGGAAAGCGATCAGGTGACTAATGCATGTTGGAATAGGATCTTCTCACAATTTTATTCAGGAAGCATCATAAAATGACAAAAGTAAGGCCTGGGTGGCAAAATTAGTTTGCAGAAGTATCTTTAGGTAGCATGATCCATCCACAGAGACACAGAGAGAGAGTTTAGCATTGGTTTTTGTTCATGCCTGAATGAGACTTGTGCAGTCATTTCAATGTTCCTTCAGATGAATTCACACAGTCGAGCAGAGGAGAGATGCATTTCCTGGGACTTTGGAGCTGTCATTGCCGAGAGAACTGAAAACATCAGGTCACACAAACACTAGATATTACTTAATCGAGGTAAGACTTGCAATTCTTGATTCATAACTTTATCGGTCCCTTCTTGCAAATCAAAACAAAAAGAAAGACATAACCTCCCCAAATTCTTACAATGTATTTTTAAATCAGAGTGAGTTGGAGCTCTGAATGTCATTGTACCCAACAGCGTTCATAATGTGCCCCTTTCGAGGATGTGTGTCTCAAGAGCATCTTGATACTGTGATAATGAACACTGTCTCGTTTTCAGGATTCACCAATGTCCTTTTTAAGTCCTTCAATTTTCCTTATCTTCTTATTATACAGGCTATTCCTTCTCTCCTGATACCAGGTAAAGGCGATTGCATTATGCTGCTTTTGTCAAAAGCAGCACAGAGAGTATGAGAAAATGTCCATCGTTTTGGTTCAGTCTTTGGGGCTCTGAGGAAGTTCTGGCACTAAAGAAACTTCCTATTTTGTCACCTCAGATGTACGTGGCAAACTTAGAGGATAATCCTCTCTGGTATGCAATGGAAAATGATATTGCCTTGTATTCTCCTGAAGCCACTTTTGATGGAATCTTCTGCATGGCATGACTTTACCATTTCAGATAATCCACCTTACCTGTATTCCTTTCCTGGTGCTCGGTCCTAGATAAATCGCACCTGCCATCCTCCAGAAGGGTGGCCCAGGGCCATGCCATGTCCCTAGGGAAGCCCACTTGGTCCCTGCACTCCCAATCACCCTTCACCAGTGCAGCTCAACTAGCAGCATCAGACTTAGCCCTCCTGGAGCCCCTGATCCCAGCCCAGTCCATTCAACCTCCAAGTCAGCAGAGGAAATCTCAGCCAAATAGTCCCTTCCCATCTGGGAGGCCATGAGGTCTCCCAGCCCTGTCTCTCCTGCTGCCACAGCCCAGCTGTCCCTCTTCCTTTGAAGACCAGATGTACAAAGCTTCAGGGGCGGCAGAGGAAGAGCAGAGAGCAATTAGTGATGGAAAACACTGGCAGAAACACCACACACTGAAATCTAACCCAAACCCCTGGATCACTTTGCAGTGAGCCCTGGGGAGAAATTCCCCAAATCCCTTTTTGCCTGCTGCTCGTGCCAGGTCTATTTTATGTAACCCCTGTGGCGACAAGTGCACACCACTTCTCTGAAATTTAGAAGATGGATGGTTTTAAATAACAGCGAGAGCACAGCTTGTTGACATGGGGCCAATATGGTCACCGGCAACTTTCCCATCTTGAAGTCACCTGCCAAAATGAATCTCCCTTTGACCTCTCTTTCTGAGTCTTCAGTGTGCACGCTGTCACACAGGTCATGGAGAGGGCTGGAAGCCGCCAGCCCTGGGAGATGCTCCAGTGAAACCTGCTTCTGCCCATTAGCTTGGCTCTTCTACCCAGTTCAGTAACTGCTCAGTGTGGTAATAGACCAAGTAAAATTGTACTATGTATTTTAATGCTTGGTGCTGCTCTAAAAACAAAGGTTAAATTTAAATCTCATTCTGCTCAGTGCAATATGAACTCACTGTTTCAAAAAACAAAGTCGTCCTCTGCCGGGTTTATAACTCCAGCTGAGAAATGTTTCTCCTTGGAGATGCATTGCTGTGCAGTAGCCCAGGCGCAGGTAATTGAGAAGGTTTTGGAGAGGTCAGGCGGGCACCCACCCACTGCCAGAGCTCCCCCTGACAGCCCCACTCAGAGCTCAGGCCCAGGGTCCTTCCCGTTTAACAGCCTTCCATACGGTGTAGCAGGGGTTTTTAGTAAGTGTGCTAATGAGCATATTGCTGTTTGGAAGATGAACATCAACACTCAATAGAAGTTAAATAAAATTATGTGAAAGGCGACCTTGGAAAGATTAATTGATGTTAGTGACAGCTTGGCTTTCCCTCACATTTCTTGAAACACAACATCCTGGTCTGGATGTATAAATACCTGCTGTGGGGTTTCAAGGGAACATTTTACTTACTCTTCTCTGAGTCGCTATTTGACTGTTGTAAATAGGAGTTTGACCTGGAAAAAAAAAAGGAGTGATCAGTTTAAACACATTTTAAAAAAGAGTGGTTATGATTTCCAGAAGCTTTTAGGTGAATTAGGGTCCTGTTTGCTGGCACACCTGATCTGACCAAGTTGCCAACTGCTGTGGAAAGGACAGCCGTGTCCTCCTCCTTCCCCCTTGGCCCACTGCTGCTTTTCTGCCAACTCCCTTGCATTGACTGAACCACAATGCAACCACTAACAAGACGAAGTGATTGAAAACACACATCCCTACGCCCCTGGCAAGACACAATTTCCAGTGGTGTCATCCCAGTGCAATTGCAGAGACTCTAGATCCAATGCAAGAGAGTTGGAAGAAACACAGGGTGGGACTTTGAAAGAGCCCACAAAGTTCTGCCGGTCCAATTGAACACCATTTCAATAGGACATTTGCTGGACATTTGCTCTCCCAAGATCTACGCATTTACAAAAATCCCAATCTGGAGCCATGTTCGCCAAAGTCCTCCCAGATAGGAAGGAACTTTCCAGCCGAGTTTTGTTAGCTGGGCTAGGAGCTGCACACCACTGCCATGGCTGGGAGCAGGCACAGTTAAGTGCAGCCCCTCTGCAGTATAGGGTGAGCACTGAGAGCTAGAGGATCTCCCACAGAAATGCAGTTCCCTGCCTCGACATCACTCTTGTTTCCATCCCAAGGACAGTAGGCTAGTTAGTGAGGTACATCTACCTGACAATATGTTACAACTCACAGTCAGCATGATGAGTGTCGAGCTAATCTGTACTAATTATTAATACTACATGTGTATTTGCCCCATCCTGGTGGTTTAGGAGTCATTAGGATTAAATGCCAGAGAAAGCCACCAATGGCTATGGTGCTGATATGCTGTTTGTAACATTCTGATCTACACTGCCAACACTTTCTCACTCATATATTTTAAAGACTACCTGCATAATCTTTCTTTTTTGCCCCTATCTTCATTGTCTCCAAAGCTTCACTCCATTTGTCTTCTGTCATTGAAAATTCATCATTCTTAAGTTTTGTTCCTTCTTACTATCTCCCTCTTCCATTCTCTTCTTCCATAGCATGTTTTTCTCTTGACATTTTCTGTCTTCAGATTTCTCACCTGTCTTTCCCACAAATATGTCTTTTATTATCAATCTACAAAAAAAGTACTCCGGGAAACTGCTCTATCAGATGCTATGCAGGGGATGGCATCCAAACAACTTGAACAGGAAGCAGAAGAGGGTGAGGTAAGGAAAAAAAAGGCCTCAGTTTAAGGGGTGAGGGCTCGGGCTGTGATGGCATGATAGATTTCCCTGGAGAAAAAAACAGTTTGGGATATTTCTTCCTGCTGGTGCCTATGCTGCAGTTCTCCGTGCTCCAGCACTTCTCTCCAGCCAGGCTGGAAAGCTGGTGACTGAAATGACCCAAACTACAGGACCACACCCAAACCTCCAACCTTCCACGCCACAGCCACCACTGTGCAACCGCAGGGAGCCCTTGGAGAACTAACAAACAGCTGAGGGCCACTAACATCTGGTGTCACCGCATCCCTGGTGCAAGGGTTTTCTG
>NW_010272847.1:0-7054 GCF_000690775.1 Eurypyga helias | reverse complement strand
CTGCTGTTTGGTGAGCCTGCTTGCCTGCACAATGCTACTCCCTGTGTGCAAGTGCTTGCGTGATCCAGAACCCCATTTGCATTCAGGTGCTCAATAGAGGGATCCGCACCACAAAACGTTGGCCTATATATATCCCCTTAAAATTATCTTTTACCTCAAGGGCACAGATGCTTCAATGCCTTATTGCTGAGTCCTCTCTGTTTCAGCATGAGAGGGACCCATGTTCCCCCATGCACACGGATGGTGACAGCAGCAGCCACTGTATGTGCGAGGAGAAAAATACAGTTTGAGCCTCCAGTTCCCACCCCTAATATTTATTTTAATGTTTTGTTCTGACTTAAGACATTATTGCATAAATGTTCTACCACTGCCCTAAGGGGATGTTTTAAAGTGTATTGATTCCTTTATGTTTTTTTTTTTTTTATTCTGTATGTCCAACAGCGCAGCTGGGAGCCTAATGTAGAGACTAGGAAGATGGGAAGGTCCAAGCGTCACCAGGACTCAACCATCCCGGTAGCAGCAGATGGTAAGAAGGTGAGTTTTGCCTCGAGAGTATTCTAGCAGGAATATTCTAGACTTTCAGTAAGAAATCTCAAGCAAGATTTCATTAATTAGGGCCTCATGCATACAGCAAAAATGTCAGTGGTAAATCATAAAGTAAATTGAATGCGAATAGGCATCTAGCATCAGCTGCCTGTTTCACTTGGGGCATTATTTGCCAGCCCCACACAAAGTAAATCTTTCCCTTCTCTCAACCTTAACACTAATGCTAACCGTATTCTGAGCCTCAAAGTAGGTACCCCATCCTCTCAGCAACTAAAAGCTCCTCAGAGGTCGTTATTTTTGCCACCCTCAGGCTCCTGTGTCAGCCCCTGCCAAGCCCCACACCAAATGTAGCTGTGAGCTTTTCTCTTTTCTCTTTTCTCTTTTCTGTTTTCTCTTTTCTCTTTTCTCTTTTCTCTTTTCTCTCTTCTCTTTTCTCTCTTCTCTTCTCTTCTCTTCTCTTCTCTTCTCTTCTCTTCTCTTCTCTTCTCTTCTCTTCTCTTCTCTTCTCTTCTCTTCTCTTCTCTTCTCTTCTCTTCTCTTCTCCTCTTCTCTTCTCTTCTCTTCTCTCTCTCAACCCTAACCACTGACTTACCCATAAGACAAGGTCCCCACTGTCTAGATACTCAGTATCCTTGGAGGTGGATTCTAGTATCAGCCTTCAATTTCCTTAGGCAGCTTCTTTCAGCCCCACTGACACATGTCCGGTGTGGGCTGGAGGCTTTCACTCTTACATTGTTCTTCAACGTAGCTTGAGCCCTAAAAACAACATCCCGGCCCTGCCACAGACCAAGCATTCCTCAGCAGAGGGTGTTTTGTCTGGCTTTCATTCTCCTCTTGTGTCCTCCTGACAGGTCCCATATAACCATAGCTCAGGACTTCTTCTCTCCCTTAGGGAGCAGCCCTGCTCTTGCAGCAAACTCTGCTCCACCCAGAGCCTCAGAGAAGAGTTCATAAAATCACAAGGCAGTTGAGGTGGGAAGAGATGCCTGCCATCATTTGGTGCAGCCCCGTGCTCATGCATGGTCAACTACAGCAGGTTGCCCAGGGCCATGTCCAGACAGCCTTTGAGTATCTCCAAGGATGGAGACTCCATCACTCCCCTGGGCAACCTGTGCTGGTGCTCAATCACCCTCACAGTGAAAAAGTGTTTCCTGGTGTTCAGGAGGAACATTCTGTGTTTCAGTTGGTGCCTGTTGCCTCTGATCCTGTCACTGGGTGCCACTGAGAAGACCCTGGCTCTGCTGTATTTGCACTCTCCCTTCACTATTCTTACGCACTGAGGAGACCCCACTGAGTCTCCCAGCTTCTCCTGGTATAAGAGATGCTCCAGTCCTTTATGTAGTGCTTTGGTGGACTCTCTCCAGTAGCTCCATGTCTCTCTTGTACTGGGGAGTCCAGAACTGGACCCAGCACTCCAGGTGTGGCCTCACAAGTGCAGACCAGAGGGAAAGGATCAACTGCTGGCAATGCTCCTCCTCATGCAGCCCAGGATACTGCTAGTTGAAGATCCTGCCCTTCCTTTGGCAGACCCTTCCCAGCTCTGTTCCAGCTGTATCTCTGAGGGGACGGGATTTATTCAGCCTTTAGAATAAAAGGCAGAGAGAACTTTATTGCTGTTTGCAGCTACCTGATGGGAAGGTGTGGAGAAGATGGAGCCAGGCTCTTCCCAGAGGTGCACAGTGGCAGGACAAGAGGCCACAAGACACAAGCTGGGACTTGGGAAATTCCAGATAGATCTTAAGGGAAAAAAACTTCACAACAAGGTTGGTCAAACACTGGAACGAGTATCCAGACACACTGCCGGATCTCCATCCTTGGAGATATTTAAAACTCAGCTTGCTGAAGCCCTGAGTATCCTGACCTAACTTTAAAGCTGGCTGTACTGTGAGCAGGAGGGTAGGGTTGGGTGATCCCTTTCTACCTGAGTTACTGCATGATCCCAGTGCCTGAAGGGGCCTACGAGGAAGCTGGGGGGGACTTTTTACAAGGGTCTGTAGTGACAGGACAAGGGGTAACGGGTTTAAATTGAAAGCGGGGAGATTTAGATTGGGTATCAGGAAGAAATTCTTCACAGAGAGGGTGGTGAGGCACTGGAACAGGTTGCCTAGAGAAGCTGTGGATGCCCCATCCCTGGAAGTGTTCAAGGCCAGGCTGGATGTGGCTTTGAGCAGCCTGACCTAGTGGAAGGTGTCCCTGCCCATGGCAGGGGGGTTGGAACTAGATGGTCTTTAAGGTCCCTTCTAACCCAAACCATTCTGTGATTCTATGATTATGCTATTACATACCTCAGCCTTTGTAAATTCGGAGCCTAATCAGATTACCAAGACGAGAACAAGGTGTTGTGTCTCTAGCAGCAGATTTAGCCTTCTCAAAGCCTGCTCAGTCTTGAGCAACAGAGTGAGAGGACCCCTACCTAAACAATTGCTGGCCCACTAACACATAGCTTTCTAGCACATAATGACAGTAGGAAATTATTGCAGCTGACCCAAAATCTAACCCTTCAAGATTTTCCTCATACGTTTTTTCAGGTTTAGTGTGGGTGTCCAACTTTATACCTTGCCTATCCTGTGCAGTTTAAAGGAACAGGGGAAGATGACTCAAACCCCTTAGAAAATCGCTGACATGATAACAGCAGGGGAAGGAATTTCCATGCCTGGAGTTGAAAGCTGGGGAAGTCCCAAATAACCCTGTTGCTGCTGCCCCTTTCCCTGAGTGATGCAAGATCCCTTCATGTCTTCACCTCCTCCTCTCTCACCCATAAGCAGACTAAAACCTCCTTAACATTGCCCATTTTGCCTGAAGGCATTGGATAGATGCTTCCTCATGCTGTTCTGCTGCCTGCCAGTGACCTGGCATCCTCGCTGACATTTCTCCTTTTCACACAAATGACTCCAGAGTCTCCCTGCATTAGGTAGGAGTTTTTTCCACCTTTTCTTCCTTTCCTTCCTTCTCCTCCTCTTCCCTGCCTAAACACCCATTGAAAAGAAAATGAGGCATTGAAAACTTATGTACTTGCTGTGGGAACAAGGAGGAGCAGCTACCCCTGACTCAGAGCAACATTAGATCAGGGCAAACCGGCCCTGGTTCCGTATCTCAGGGTATGCTGCAATGGCTCACTCGAATATTTCCCCAGAGGGGAAAGCCTTTGCTTTCCTTCTGAAGTCATCCATCACCTGGCAGAGCACACTCATCAAAAACGTGGAATCTGGCTTCACGGCAGGATCATTACAAGGGTTTAAAAAAGAACATTTCACCACCTTATATATCTTGTCAGACAATACCTGGCAGGTCAGTGGGGAAAATGAATACCCTTCCCAACTGAAGCATTGGCTCAGAGAGTGTCATCTATAGGCACAGGTCAGCTCAAAACAATCCCCTCACACTGGGAAACCCAGAAACTCAGATCAACGTAATGTTTGAAGCATCTACCTAGCTCTCTGTATTCAGTGTATCCTCTCTTGACAGAGATGTGAGCAGCTGCAACCATGAAATACTGCATACACAATGTTTCATCCAGGAGTGTCCAAGGCCGACTCCATCAACCAGCACACGATGGTCTTCTTCCCTGCTCCTTGTGCCTGGAGCCACTCAGACCCATTTCCATGCTGAGTTTGTCTAGTCCCTGCCTGAACCCTGCTTACCTTGCTGGCATCTGTGGCAGTGGGACTCATAGGTGAATCCTATCCCATGTGAAAAGGGGTTTTTTTTCCTCTTTGTTTTCTAAAACCCACAGTCTGCTCTTTTCATCAGCTGTGCCTAAATTCTCTGGTGGCAAGAAATACCATTTATGCCGTTTTGGGTCATGACCTAATCATGTCAAATTGTGGTTGTCTCCAGCATCTCCCAGCTAGCTGGTGGGGAAACTGTATCTGTGATAAATGCAACCTCTTCTTTATGATTAATAAACATTAAGAAATGTGTGCAGCACTGATCAAGATACCAAAATTGAGGGGTTTAATTAAGGCAACAAAAATTCTTGAGAACTCACATTTTGTCTTTGCAAAATCAAAACCCAGTCTACTGAAATACAAATGATAGAAAATCAGGAATGTCTCCTTTTCAGCAATAAAGCCCCAGAGAGTTAACTTAATGAAAGAAACCAAGTAAAAAGAAACCAATCAAAGTAAAACCAAACCCCACATTACTTATGAAGTGCTGTTTCTATCAATACGCAGCTGAGCATAATTCAGCAGTGTCTGTTTTCTGTATAGCCTGTATTTTGTTCTGCCATCCGTGCTTAGTTAAGATACCAGGCAGCGCTAGAAAATCAGATTGCAGGCTTAGTCAAGTGCCTGTTGAAGATAATTTATCAAAGTAAAAAAATGGTTATGAGGTATTAGTGGCTACTAAGGCTTCACTCACTTTTCCCTTTTTTCTTTTTATTCCCTTCAAAATGAGGACCAATTTCTATTTGTCATTAGGCCAAAAAAAATCTCTTTTTCCATGACATTAAGCAAACACTCTCACTGACCCAGAAAATAAATGCATTGAAGGTGAGAGAGGGTAGAAAAGAAGAAGGAAAAGAAGAAGAAAAACAACATATGGGAAAGGTTTTACAGGGCAAGCAAAGCCACTGAGACAAAACTGTGGTGTGAAGGATGATGAGAAAGACTGCTCCCGAGGCAGTGTCCCAGCCCCAGGTTCAACACCAGCACTGTTGCTATCATGTGCATGGACCCTAATGCCTGCCCACACCATTTGCTCCATGGCGTCCCTTAGCCATTGGTGGTTTCACTCTTCTTTGCCTTGAGAACAATAGAAAGTCATAGTACCGTGCTATTTGACATGAGTTTCATTTCCAGCAGCACCAAGATAATTCCTGAACAGGACTGTGGAGCCAAACAGGTCATCTAAACTGTTGTTTTCTTTCTTAAGCTTTCAGAGCTTTTCAGAACATTCTTTTTTCCCCATGTTTCTAAATATAAGAAGGAATGGTCTTACAATCATAGAATCACAGAATGGTTTGGGTTGGAAGGGACCTAAAAGATCATCTAGTTCCAACTCCCCTGCCATGGGCAGGGACACCTTCCACTAGATCAGGTTGCTCAAAGCCACATCCAGCCTGGCCTTGAAGACATCCAGGGATGGGGCATCCACAACTTCTCTGGGCAGCCTGTTCCAGTGCCTCACCACCCTCTCCATGCTCTACATGAAGAATTTCTTCTTATATCCACTCTAAATCTCCCTGCTTTCAATTTAAACCCGTTACCCCTTGTCCTGTCACTACAGGCCCTTGTAAAAACTCCCCCCACCAGCTTCCTTGTAGCCCCTTCAGGTACTGGAAGGCGCTATAAGGTCTCCCCGGAGCCTTCTCTTCTCCAGGCTGAACAAGCCCCACTCTCTCAGCCTGTCCCCATAGCAGAGGTGCTCCCGCCCTCTGAGCATCTTCGTGGCCTCCTCTGGGCTCGCTCCAACCGGTCTTGTGAAGATTTTTGTTATAGGGTACATGGTAGAGAAGAGGAGGGAGGAGATAGGAATTTTGGAGGAAGCAATGCAGGAATATGTGAAGATTTTAGGAGCTCTCTGTCCAAAACAAGTGTAGAGCTGCTATTCCTTCACTTTGTAAATTAGCAATATTAGGCAGGACACTTCTTCTGGAAGCAATTATTGTTGGGGTACCCCCAAATGCAGATAACAAACACACTGCAGCACTCTATGCGTTTATCTACAAGTGCCTAGCATTGCATGATGCCACAGAAACAAATTTTGCTTTGTACTCCTAAAATGCGGAAGACTGGTAGACATATAATTAACGGTTTTCCAGCACAGCCTCTGTATTGCAGTAAGTATGGCAGAGTTGACATCTTAGTGGGCAAAAAATGAGTAAAATATCTTTTTATTTTACCAATACACCCTTCTAACTCCTACTAGTGTTTGAAATCCTGATGCTCCCAGCAGAATTGATGGCCTGGAAACTTTTTCTTCTGCTTCATTTTTCCCTTAATAACCTACGGACAATGAATCGCCTCCTATTAGCATCCCAGCACTTGTTAAAATAGGCTTTATTTTTTTTACCTGAGTTATATATAAAAAAAAATTATTCCACCCTAGTGCAGTGGACTTGTCATAAACATTTAAGATGTGCCGTAGTGTCATATTTTCTAGGCAGTATAATAGCATTCCATTTACTGTTTCCCAAGGACTAAACTTAGAAATGAATGGCTTTATGAAGAGGCTAGTCTTATATTAAAGTTGATTGATTCCATTCATCCTCTAACAGGCTCCTCAGCAAAACAATTTCCTCTTAATTAAGCAATATGATGTAAATTACATGGTAATTGATTTAATAAAAATATATGATGCAAACTAACTTGGGGGAAAACATCTTAAGGAACAGCAGAATGATTCTCTGAACAGTGCAGGTAATGGAAAGACTACTGGAAATGAGGTTAGAAAACAACAAAAAAAGAGCCTTTATAGATTTTTTTTTTCATAATTTCTGTTTCCCTAATATTTCAATAGATGAATCCCCTGCTATATCCCTCATTTTAGAATCACAGAATCATAG
>NW_010272846.1:15965-44592 GCF_000690775.1 Eurypyga helias | reverse complement strand
CCTCTGTCTCGGACGTCACAGCGCACGGGGGGCGTTGGGGGGTAGGGTGACGCCAGGACTCGCAAGGAAGACATTGCTGATCGATCTGGGTGGGATGCCTGGGAGCTGGGTGGAGTCTTGCTGGCAAAACTCCCAGTCACCTTAACGGAAAATTTAGTTTGATAAAAGGGCGCAAGGTCACCATGTATTTAGCCAGACAGTAGAGGAGGGGGTGGGAAAATCAGGGAAACATAAATTAACATTATAAACATATTTGGAGGGTTTGCAGAAACTATGAAAAAAATGGAAATTATGGAAAATTGCCTTCTGTGCTTTGCCAAAGCTCTTAGCCTCATCTCCTCTGAAGTTCAAAGTTAAGGTTGCAGTGTAAGGAAAGTTGTAACTGCAACCGATGTGAAGATTCCTGAGATAAATAGAAAGTATTTAACAAGAAGCCTTAGTGCTACTCCTATTACAATTTTTTATGCTGAAAACTCAACTTTCTGGGAAGCACACTGGTAAAATAACACATCTGTAGTAGCAGGAGAAGCTGAAACAACACTGAGTTCACACGTTTTACCTGTAGTACTATGGTGCCACACTGTGGGTCGGACTCTCCCTCATCACTTTGTCTTTCCATCAGCATCTTTTCTGCAACAAGATCTTTTGGTTTCTTCTCATCCCTTCAGCTTCCATGTGCTCCATCCACAAGGTTAACTTCCGCTGTCAAAAAGTTAAAGAAAACTTTTCTTAAGGTAAGAGCAGGAGGTGCTGGCTCCCACCTGCACTGTCCAAATGTTATGGGTGGTTTCTTTTTCAACCTCTTCATCTTCTTGACAGCTTGGAGAGAAGGGAATCTACAAGGCCATCCATGAGCTAGACATACTCCTTCCCTGGATTCAGGCGTACATACAAACCATCCTATGAAGAACAAAGAAGCAACTGTCAACATGCCACTTCTGTGCTGAGAACAGATCCTTACCCAAAAAGCTTGAAAATCAACCGAGAGCTGGACTTACAACGGGCCTGGCAGTAACTCTGTTCCACTGAAGGAGAACGTCTGTAATAGCGTGTCATAAAGAGGAATTTTCAAGAGCTTTCATGGTTGGCCTGGCATAGCAGATACACCTGTCCTGCAGTGTGAGGGCAGCCTCTGGAGCAATTACAACATGGTGATGTACCTCTGGTCCTGCCAGCTGCCTCGCAGGCAGCCCGGACACATTGCACGAGCATAACTTGAAATCTGCTACCATCTGGATCAGACACAATGTCTTATGTACTGTGGGCAAGATCTAGCTGTGTCTTGTGCCATCCCATGTGATTGCAATTCAAAGGAATGAGTAACACCCGAAAATCCCTCCCCTAAGCCATACTTTTTTTTTTTTTAATTATAGCTATGTAACAGTATACACAAGCCATCCTACATAAAAATAAGAAAAGCAATTATGTACTGCTTGTCATTATTATTATTTTAAGGTAATAATTAATACCTATAAACATAGTCCAATTAATGTCAAAACTTTGGTCTATGACTCACGGATGACCTTCAGGTGTCACATGAACTCCATAAGATCACACAACGCAGAAAACACAATAAATGGATTGCCTTTGACTAGGACTGCAAAATGGTTTGAGAGAGATTTATGGGAAGTTGTTATTCAAATTATGTAGTGGTTTCCAAAATATCTTCCATATAGTACCAAATTAAGGTGGAGTTCTAGTTTTCTCACATTTTTTAAGATTCACCAGAAGAAACTATCTAGGTGATAAAAATATTCCCAATCCATATGTTTGCACTTCCATAGGGGTGAGATTCTGCAAATCTTCAGATCTCATAGTGCTAACCTGTCAGGGGCATTGAATACATCGGTGTGCTGATACTGAAAAACATAAGCCAGTTCCTCCTCTGCATTGTGGCCTTCTGCAGCCCAAGGGTGGTGCTTGGTCTCTGGCAGGTCATCTTTGGATTCCAGGGTCCAATCACATGTGCTCTCTGAACAGGCTACAGTCAGTGCACCTTCATTTTTATTCCTTCAGGGACCACTCAGAAACTGTTTGGGTTCCCCACACAGGTGGTAGCTAGAGCAGGAGGAGGTAGCCTGGCTATCCCACTCTTCAACTCATGAAAGGGCCATCACTGCTGCTAGTGGGAAGTTGATCTTCATCCAGGTGAGTTGTTAGTGGCTGCTGAGGGCTGAAGAAGAACATTATCTCTTCTTTAACCTTGCAAAGCACTGCCCAGCATCCTGGAGGGAAGAAAGCATGAAGCTAAGAGTGAATCCAGCTTGTGACCTGCTTCTGTTGGGATCAGAGCTATGTGCTGGCCTGTATTCCAGCAGATCCTTACAACCCCACTTTGCCTCTCCCTGCCTGCAAGCTGTGTGTGACTTGTCCTTTCTGATGCCTCAGAGACCTGGAGCATGGCTGGCTTTATCTTCCAGCTTCTTCCATAGCTTTTCAAAACATAGCATCAGTACTGGCCATGTGTGGCAAAAGCCAAAGAAAAGCACTGTTAAACTGCAGTGTGCAAGTTTCTCATTAGTACCCTCTACTTCATTAAAAAAAGGGAAGGATGCTATCATTTTGGGAACCTGCAAAAGCATTCAGCAAATTGCAGTGACAGCAGCTTCTGATGACAATACACGATTTCTAAGCATTGATGCTTTATGCAACAAATGATCTTAGACAGATGCAAATGCTTATCTTCAATGAGAACATAAGGCATTTTTTTTATATATAAACAACAGTGGAATGAAGACATGAACCTTTCACCACAAGCAATGACCTGCCATACCATTGGCTTTCTAGCTTTGTATTCTACCAATTAACATCAGGGAATAATATTAGTTACATGTTGAAATATAGAACTTTCTTCTGTTAAAATACAATGGTGGATGCACTTGGGAAATACCACTGACGGACTGTGGCACCAGGGCAGCAATAACAGTGAACACTTTGTGTGCTCGGTGTGTTCCAGAGTTCGGCTATCAGTGCCGTGCCACTGGCACGTGTCTCTTGAAGGGGCCTCTTGATGTCCCTGTGTTGACTTTAGCCATCACGTATTAAACATCCCATTTCAGAGGAGCTGACTAGATGTGCCTGTCAGCGTATTTTAGGATATACACTGTTTTAGTCGGGCACTTATGTAACAAAATGTTCATAGGTGGTAGTTCCTGTTTGCTTTTTTTTCTTTTGTTGACATGATTTCACCTGATTATGTATATCCCACAGATTTAGTAAAAAGAAGGGCTGACTCAGAGGAGTCTTAAAGGAGCAAAAAAATCCAACAGTGTTTGCCATGGAGAGTTGTCAGGTAAATTCCATTTCTTGTTACTCTTCCAAAGATGGAAAACCAGTTATGCAGACAAAAGGAACTTTCGTACATGAATAAACCAGTGTTACCTCTCACATAACTATTCAAATGGTGACTGAAAGCTTCCCTATGCAGAGGTCATATTTTTTGACGTGTATAATTTTCACATTGTTTCTGATCTCCAGCTTCCTCAGTGGCTGACATGAAAGGACAGAGCTTGGGAACAGACTGTCCAGGTACCATGGTAGGAGTAACAAAGAAGAATAAGAATATTTTGTTCAGTTGCAAACTGAACTGTAAAAGCTCATCAGTAAATAAATATTGAAAAACTTGAACAAAAAATGACACATAAAAGGACCCAACCAGTGAGGAACATATAAACTCCTAAGATTGTTCCTGATACCCTGGACCTACAAATTGATAATTGATAATTGATATGCCTGACAAAAATAATGTGCTTATGCAGAGTTCTTATTTCTTACTATGGAAGACAGAAAACCTAATGTGCCATCCTACATGGTGAATTGAATTTTGACAGGGACTTGCTAATTTAGAATATATATAGGGTTATATAAAAGAAACAGGTGAGGTGAGGAAAACTGCCTTATGCTCCTTATTCCAGAGGCATACCAGCTCCAGCTGAATGTCTAGTGTATTTAGCAATGAGACACAGATTTGATCCTCTGTTTCATTAGTAGTATTATGTTATGTCATTGCATCATTTGATATTTTGTTGCTGGAGGGAACTGCAGTATATGACACATCAGGTTTTGTTGCAAGACCTTACCAGGCAACTGTCTTTTATCTGAGTAAACTGTATTATGAAACACAGCCTGAATATAGCATTCCTGGCTCTGAGGATTTACCTCCAAATTACTTAGAACTTATGGAATTTCCTTTCTTTTTTTTTTGTTTTGCTATTTTGGAATGCTATCCTTACACAGTAAGATGACACCTAGGAGGCTAAGGAGAGTGAAATGCAGTCTTAACTCTCTTAGATTTCATGAAGCTGGTTGATGCCAAAATAACACATTCAGGGAGAAGCAGGGAAAGCTGGTCCAGTGCTTTAATTAACAGGAGGCTGCAGACACAGACCAGGGTGGGCACAGGACCCCACTGCCTGAAAGGTCAGGACCCATCCTGGCCACACATGATGGGGGCAGGAGCCTGAAGGTTTCCCAGGGTACGATGCTTGTTCCAGGGTGAGCTGGGCAGCGGGGGGACCTGAGGAGAGGGAGCTGTAACTGGCTGAGGGTACGTTCACTTGATTGCCTCTAAGAGCATTACTCCATCATTTCAAACATTCGCCTTGTGAATGGACAAACGCAGTGAAATCCCACCATCCTAAGGAGTCAATACTCAACATCAGCTTGGACAACTGGGGCAAATGTCTAACTAATACAATGGGGTTGCAACTCAAAATGCATTTTTTAAAATAAAACCCAAGATGTTTCATTAGAGGGACAGTAGTACATTTAACGTTGTGGTCTTTCTCGAGCACGTAATTTAATTTTCATTTAACATAGTGGCCTTTTTTGTGTGTTTCTTCACAAAGCTCATCTATCTGTGAGATTTAGCTTTGCTTTCTGTTCAAGTGGTTTCTGTCCAAACTCTGGTGTATGGAATCGAAAACTGGCTGTGTGGCATGGCCTCCCCAGCCTTCATCAGATGTAACCGCCCAGTCCTTGCCTCTGGCAGGGAGAAGTAGCTGGGATGTGGGGGCTCAGCACAGGGGCCCCCATGGCTGTGGGAGCAGAAGGGGCTGCTGCTTCTCTGCTGCAGAAAGGGGTCAATGGCACCTCCAAACAGAAAAACTACCGCATTTAATTGGGAAGATCCATGGTCAATGGTTTCAGCTGATTCGGGTAGCCAAAGATTTTTCTTCTGCAAATTCTGTTGATCTACTGCATCCAGTCACTGGGATTCCTTTTGTTTTAAATTTTTCTCCCCTTTGTGTATGTTCAGTGTTGAAAAGAAAAATCCCAGATGTGGTCTACGATGACTGTATGTGGATCATTTGTGTTTTCTGCTGTGCTAAGGTGTGAAGGTGTGTATGAGCTCTGTGGCTAAGAACAATTTCATGAAATGAGCCCTGCCCTGTTTTTCAAAGGGAGGCAGAGGTACACAGGTGGCACACAGACACAGGTGACTTTTGAAAGGGGCCTAAATGGATCAGGTAGCTAATTTTCACAGATTCCAGATAGATTTAAGTGATTTGTCTAATTATTAATCAACCCAAAAGTAGCACCTTCTGCCTTGGCAGTCTGCGCAGTGCACCACAGTGGGGCTTGAGGTCAGGCTGCAGCAAGGCTTGGCCCTGTTGCCACCAGCCATCTGATTGGAAAATCAAGTTGTCTTACAGTATAAAAGCTCAGGACTTGGGGGTTCCTACCTTCATGGCTTAGGACACTTTGCAGGCACTTAGTTGCCTTGTCTATAAAATGAGAGCAGTAACACCTCTGGGCATGGTGCATCCTTTCATGCAGTAATGCAAATCATATTTCCAAAGCAATTAAACACTCCTGAATAAAAAACAAAATAAGGCAGCCACAGAATAAAGGTAATTTTTAATAGAGAAATGTTGTGATAAGTGACACATGCCATATAAAGGCCATTTATCAACAAAGATTGTGTTGCATCTTCAAAAAAGTATATCAAAATAATTTGTATTAAATATTTAGTTGATAATTCAAAGTAATAAGTATGGACATAAGCTTATTACCTTTTAAAACTGGGTGAATAAAGGAAAGCTTTTTGATTTTTCAGATGAAACTCTAGGTGTCACTCTTAGAAAACAAGACTCATGTTGGTCACAGTTTACTTTTGACTGTTCAGTTGATGGAGAAAGTGTTAGAGCATGTTTCATAAGTAGTTTTCTTGGATGTAAAACTGAGATAGATATGCAGGTGGATTAGAAGGTGGTGGCTTTTTGTTTGGGGTTTTTTTTTTTTTTTAATTAATTTGCCACAAGTTTAGAGTCAAAATTAAAAATACAGGGGAAGAAAGATGGACATAAAACCAAAGACTAGAAACATAAATCAGATATTAATTGTCCCTGGTTTTGCTGCAGACTTGTTATATGACCATAAGGAAGTTGCTTCATTAAGGCACCATTCTTATTTGGCAAATGGAAAAATTGTCTGTCAATTATTTGCCTACGTTAATCCATCTTTGCTTTGCATATAGAAATCCTCATAAGAAATTAATATCCGTATAGTGTTAATTGTTGTCACTCTTACTTATCATGGCTTGTCTTATCACAATGTTTCAGTCTTTTAGGAGTAGTGACTTTTGTCACAGAGCAAAAACGGTATTTTGTCAAGTTACTGCAAAGTGAAAAATGAAAAGATATGTGTCTGTGCATTAAAATTGTCACTAGCTCACAACTTCCTGAAAACCACTGATCTAGTGGAAAGTGGCAGCTGCACATGCAGTTTTGGAGTTATGTCAATAGTAGAGCAACAGTCAGCAAAGACAACAATTTCCATCACAGACAAGACCATGTAAAAATTTTCTCTATTTTCCTTGAAGTGCTTTTTTTTGCTGAAGTGCAAAATCTTCAGAGCAGAGACTATGCCTTAATAAGTAATTTCTGCTGTAACCAGAACCACCTACAGCAAATTCCTGATCTTGGCTGGAGCCTGGAGGTGGTGTTATGATGTAGTCCTTAGCAAATGCTTGGGATAGTTTCCTTCAGAGAGCATTAGAAGGAAGAAAATTTTTCCTGAAACATGAAAATAAGAAAGGGATTTGGACAATAATATAACTGGTGTTGGATTTGGCATTTGGTCACTGTTTCTTCATGCTCACAACATACACCAATTTCTAGGCACTGCAATAGCAGCCTACTCACCACAAAGACGTGTGGCCAAAGGTGAAATGTGTAGACTTTTGGTCTAGTGATTAAGAAGGTGCTTCCCAAAATAGTGCCCTGTAGCTACCAAGCCTGGGTACTGCTCGAGTCATCTTTCCCCTTTTCAGCAGCTGTGGGGTGTTCGATGGGAGAGGGCTGTCAAGAGAAAGGGTGCCTGGGCAGGCAGTGCTCTTATGGGAACAGAAAGGTTACAGCAGTGTTCGCACAGCCGTGCTGTGGTCACCCGGCAGCTTCCCCCATCTCCAACCAAGCTGCTTTTTACAGTAAATAGTGACTGCCACGGTGGTACCTGCTCCTGAAAACTGACAGGAGCTGCTGAGCTGTGGGAGAATCAATCTCCAGGAAGACGTGCAGTGAATGGTCTCACTTTAACTCAGTTTTCATTTTAAAATCAATATTTAGCTTGGCATTCCTATTCGTTTGTCTTCAGTGGAAGAGGGATTTGGAAATGTAAAGGCAATTGGTAGGTCTATGAAAAGCATTGCCAGAGGGAAAAGGGAGGTAATGGAAATATAGTACCATTGAGTGAAGGTGGAGACTATAATGGATTAGAGGTGCTGGTGCTGTACATCAGGAATAGGTTCAAATGCTAAATTGCAAAATATTATGCATAATGTTTTTTCAATCCCATGATGGGGTTGAAGCACTGAGAGGCAACAATAATCATAAAACCACAGGAGCACAAGGTTAATGAGGCTGGCAGAGGTCTCTGTAGGCCTCTGGTCTGACGTCCCGCTCAAAGCAGGGTCCACCAAGAGGTCAGACCAAGGTTCCCAGGGCTTTAACATAGAATCACAGAATGGTTTGGGTTGGAAGGGACCTTAAAGACCATTTAGCTTCAACCCCCCTGCCATGGGCAGGGACACCTTCCACTAGACCAGGTTGTTCAAAGTCTCATCCAGCCTGGCCTTGAACTCTTCCAGGGATGGCGCATCCTGTTGGATCTTACAATCTCAGAGAAACCATGAAAGGCTGAATTTAAAGGGCCATTGCATCATTTCTGGACAGGGTAAAGTGTTACAGAGCTGGATAAAGCAACAGTGTGAGCAGTGAGACTGTACAGAGATTCTCTCCCATCACCAAACCATGCATGACACACCTGGTAGCCCACTCATTTGCCCTGGCAAGCCCACATCAGTGTCCAGATGTCTTGGCTGTGTCAGTCCATCCATGAAAAGGGCAAGGAGTTTTGTTTCCATAGTAGAAGGGGAAAATAAAAGCAATTGTCTGGCCACAAAAAGTTTGTGCAAGGTGAATGACAAACTGCAGGCAAGTGTCAAGTCATGCAAGAGGAAAGGGTCAAATGAATACTGAAAGAGAATTAAGACAGACGAAAAGTCAGAGACATTGCTCTTTTGGTAAATTATTTCTGAAGACTGCAGGCCCTTTGCAAGTGATGCTTTTGGTCCAAGGCCCTGGGGGTGGAAAACAGCCTGCTCTTGCTCCCACTCCTCTCCTTGAGGTATGGGCACCTCCAAGGTAGGCTTTTCTTGTGTGGCTCATAAAAGGGTCACACAGATCTCCCTGCTCCTTGGCCACTGACTCTGGCTGGCCCCAGAGTGCCTCCCCTCCTTGCCCTTTTTAGAGATGTGTCACCTTTTGGTAGGGGAAAGCAGCTTTCTTTCTTAGTGACCTGGCAAAGCAGCTGAAGAACATGTCATAGTAAAATATTTAAGTGATAACAGCTCTCTGATTACCATTGCATGATTTTTGAATAGTCAGAGATTAAAAAACTGAGAGAATCTGAATTTTACATGGTTTAGTGAAAGAGGGTATATAAACATGGTTTAGTATGAAGAAGGAACTGGAGAAAGCTGGCACAGGAGTGTAAAAGTGTGATGGTGGGTGTGTAGAGGAGCCTGGGGTGTTCAGCTCTCAGTCATAGCCTTAGTGTGTTGCTCTATTTTGTGCATAAAAAAATCTATTCAAAGACAGCTGGGTGTGGAGCTTCCAGCTGCTGGAGTTGCAGAGAAAAGAATGAAATTCAATCAGATTATGAATGAGGTTGTATATATATACTAAGGTGTATATAGATATTATAGATACTAAGATATTGAGGTGTGGGCAGGTTTGGTTTTGCTTTTCAAGCAGCTTTTTAATTAATTATCATATTTTCCTTCTCTTTAAGGCCTCAAAAAGACCTTTACAAGCATGACATAACAGCAGAGTTTTGGGTTATTAGAGTGCATCACTTGTTAATGTTAACCGATTGATGCTTTTCCTTCTACTTTCCTCCAGTGCTGGTTGTTTAAATCGTTTTGGTACTCATGGTGCAACTGTGATTTCGACCGACCTGATGAGAAGCAAACAACTTCCTTGAAGAAGCAAAGGCGCAGAGATGTTTTTTGTTTGCTTGTTTCTTCTAAAGATTCAACAGTTAACAGCAAAATGCACCACCGTGGGTGAATCGTCACAGGTGAAGTTTGGTAGCCCATGTCCATCATTAATAAAGCATCACCAATTATTTCCTGTTTTCTCCCTCACCTTGTGAAAGAAGAAGTTGTTCGTGCCAGCCAAGGTTGTTGTCCCTAACCACAAGCGAAGAACCCACTGACGTCTCCTAGACAAATTTTGTCATGTCAGTGTAAATGTTTTCTGTGTTCCTGTGCAACGATTAGGGAATAACCAGCAGCACTTTCCACGTGATGAAGAAAGCTTATAGAGATAAACCACAGGCACGGTAAATTAGTCACTTGATAAAACTGTTTACAATCGAGCCTCCTAGATGTGAGGAAAAATTTTTTTTGTGAATAAGAAACCACAGACTGTCAGTGGAAAAGGCAGCCTGTTTTTCTACCCGCAGCAGGGGCACGAGTGTTTCACGTACGATGCTGCCTCGCGAGGGCTGCAGATGTAAATCCCAAGCTGGTGGACAACCGTAGTGGCGGAAGGTGGAGAAGGGCAGCCCACGCCAGCTGTCAATTCAGAGTTTCTCGGTCGGGTACCAGGCATCGCCCCCACTCCAGGGAGGCTCCCCTGCACTCTCCTCCCTCCCCTCCGCAGAGAGGAGCCACAGCGTGGATGGTGATGGGGTGGCCGCGCTGCTTCTCAGTTTCAGACTATTTCTGTTGTTTTGGGGAAACTTTGACATCAATGTGGGAATGGGAGCAGGTTTCTTGCACTATGAAATGTTGTGGGGATTTTAGAAAAATTTCCCATTCCCCTTGAGCAAAGCCAAGTGCATTCAAAGTTTGGAGAAAATGGCAGGGTTGTAAATGGCTACAAAGGGGCACAGTATCAGGTGCAAGGCTGCGATTTCCATCGGTTGATCGACCTCTCTGAGACCAGCAACCTGGGCTTGCATGCCCTGTACTCCCAAAAAGGCCTGATGATACCAAAGTATGATTGAAGCGAATATCTCGCCGATATGAACCACACTCAGCTGATAGACATGTTCAGCACAATCTGATTTCGGACGATGGAAAGCAAGATCCTGACACTTATTTCTCTGTATGGAGAAAAACCAAGGGAATCTCCTTGGGAGGTTTTATAGGTGGAAGGGAAAAGGCCACAGTGATGCACTGGGTGGCTACGATATAGGAAAGAATATTTCCCAGACCTAAACCCTAAGACAAGTGTTTCTGAGGCTGTAAGAAGATTCAAGAATTGTTATAAACTGCCTGTGTTTTACTATGGCAAAAAGAGTGAACATAGGTACTCAACTCATGAATGAGGACTACTGAAAGGAAGATATAACTTCTGTGTGTGGTTTCACTATTGAATTTCTGAGTCTTCTGCAACTTAATTTCTTTGAAACAGTGAAATATTGCAAAGGCTTTAAAGGAGAGTTATAAGAAAATGTGACCTCTGGTAAAAATAAGACATTGAACATAGCCATTCAATCCCAACCATAAGATGGAAGATAAAATATCAACCAGATTACAGTTAATTTACAGAAGTGAATTCATAAGAAACACTAGGTTTCTCCAGTCAGACAGAAGAAAGTACAGCAAGATTTTACTCTTTGGTACTAAAACCAGAAAATCCAATTTTCCTGGAACTAGCAATAAGACAGCCAATTACCAGACCAAGTGGTAAGACTATAACTAGAAACTGTACAGTTTTTTATAACTTGCATCCACTAGATACTGAGCTCAGGGGTGGAATGAGATGCTTTGAAGACTTTTTGTACCTATGAACCCTTCACTGTCCTTTTGGGAAGGCTGTTCCAGAATCTCATGCTCTGATTGCCAGAAGTTTTCCATGTTTTTGTTTAAATTTACTCATGGCCAGTTTATCGCCATTTTGTCCAGTATCAGTTTATTCCATTAGCTTACACGACTTCCTGAATTTGCTGTTTTCTCACTCTAATGTACTTCAGATAAAAATTATGTCTTCTATCAGCCTTTGTTTTTCTGAAGCTGAACCAGCCAAACTCTTCTAGACTTCTTTTGTAAAACAGGAGCTTTTTACTTGTTGTCTGGGCCATTTTTAGTCTGAACTCACCTACATAGCACAGGGTTAACCCACAACCTTACTTTGGCATTATTCCCTTCCTCCATCTTCTAGAAATGCCTTGCCCAGTTAACCTTCCCAATGTCCGTTTCCTTTATAGCATTGCCTTGATGGTTCCTCTGGTGAGCAGTGGCCCCATGGGGTCATTATTCTCCTCATAAGGATGCCCTTCCAGCTTCCTCTGACTAGAAGCCTCACACCTGGTCTGGTGCTTGCACGGTCACATTTTCCCCTGTTTTATTAATTCCATCCTCAAGTAAATCAAGTTCTTTTTGCTTCAATCTGCCTTTAATTGAACCCAGGCTGCATTTTATTCTTTTCACTCCTTGTCTTTAATGGCTGATTATTTCATAATTTGTTCTAAAGTCTTGCACACCACCTCTGTCAGATAACGTCTCTTTCTCCTGTGCTTGTTATTTCTCCCTTTCTTAATGGCAGCTACTGCATTTGCTGTTCTCCAATCTGAAAGTGCTACCACTCATTTGATAGAATGATTAAAATTTCTCCCTACTGCAACTGCATTTTTATATCCTCAGTTTTTCAGTTTGTTTCCTTGATGGGAGAACCTTTAACTCTACTTTTTAGTTCTGCTTTTGCCTTAGGGGAGATCATTTCCATTCCTGTCACTATCAGTCATCTTGACTTTGCTTGCATGTTCTGTGTCAGCAACTCTCAAAATGATCTTGCTCATCCGCTACATTCACCAATGCTTCTTAATATCCCCATCGATATCAAAAATTGAGATGAATCATCTATTTAATTTTTGGGCTACAATGTATACAGTCATCCAGCCCAGTCTTAACCTGTACCAAGCTCACTTTTCTTCATGCTCCTCTTGTTTAAACGATGGCACGATCTGCTGTTTTTCTACTTCTTGTTTTCACATGGACTGATATGCTGTGAATTTGGGAAGTTCTTTCACATCCCTTTTTGACATCCAAGATGCAATTATCATTGCAGATCAGTCCTTCTTTCTTTCCTTTGGGGCCCTGATATGTTCATGCTATTCTTGAGAAAGTGGTTGGGTTGTGTGCCCTCATCAGAATAGGATCACAGAAAAGTCCAGGTTGAAATGGATCCCTGGAGATCCCTGGGCCAAACTTTTGCTGTAAGTGGGGCTCTGTGAAGCACAGTGCTGAATACATGAAGGTAGATTTCGTGACTTTTCTGGGCAACCTACTCTGATGTTTAATTTTTCTTATGCTGAAGATCCCCTGAAACAACTTGAGCCTGTTGCACCTTGTCCTTTCGCCACGAACCGTTATGAAAAGAGTGCTTCCATCTTCTCTGTAACTACCGTTTGAATGGTGGAAAGCTGTGGTTAGGTATCCTTGAACCTCCTTGCCTTGTGGCTGGACAAACCCAATTCTTTTAGTCTTTCTTCATCAGTAGAGGTCTCCAACCCGCTAATCACATTGGAGGCCACCAGATGAACCTTCTTCCATTTTATAGTGTCTCTCATGAGCTGGGGGGCCACAGCTGGGTGCACTATACTGGGCATGGCCTGACAAGCGCCAGGCAGATTGGGGTAGAGAACAACCAGGGACCTGCTGGCTGTAGTTTTGCTGATGCAGCCCAGGATACTGTTTGCTTTCACTGTTGCAATGATGAAATCCAATTCCGTTCAGCTGTCTAGCAGTGCTTCCAAGTCCTCTTCAGCAGACTTACACTCCTGTCTGTCATGTTTTTCTTCTTTACTTTTGAGTCAAATTCTGCAGAATTTTGCACTTTTAACTTCCAGAAACTCCAGTCTTGCTTCATGTTTACCTTCAGACCCGGTGATTAGTTCCTCTAACTTCCAGTCTAACTTCCAGTCTAACATCCAGTCTTATTCAGAGAATTAGCATTATCATAATGATAGATTTGTCAGGTAACTATTACCTTCTCAGTCACACTGTATTTTATTATATTTTACCTTTATCCAACCAGGGGATTGGATAGCTGACACCTTATATAACTCCAGAGGTATGTGTTTTACTATGATATTTTACCCAGACCTATTTTGTTTTCTCCAAGATATTCCTTCAGACGTTTTGACTATTGATTACTTCTGTGACATACTAAATTTCTTCATCAACACTGCTTTTACTTCTGTTTTTCCTAAACATTTTTATCTGTGCTCTAGGCAGGTCTGCTACTTCACTATTTCATTCAGATTACTTCTGCAGCACTTCTGGAGTTACTCTAAGACCTACACGCCTCCTAAGCCTATGATCATCAACAAAGAATAACCTTGTGATTGGAGGCAACTAGAAAAACAACATGAATCCATTCCTTCTTCAGCTAATCAGCACTTCATTATTGCTGACTCCCTGACATACAGTTGCTGCAAAGACTTCCTTGGAAGCAGAGGAGGAACTGTTGCATCCCACCAGACTCTTTTGAGTGTAATTTAAGATGCAGTGACAAAAATAATAGCTGTTTTTTAATAGGTTTCCATGTGTGCCCAGGTATGAAAAGATTCACGACTACTTTTAGATATTTACTGGCTTTTTTCACAAATATTTATTTCTGTACACCTGTCAGTTTATTTGTGCCTGACTATTCTTGTTCAGAGTTTAGAACAAGCAGCATTTTAAATTCCTGCTTGTCACTGCTTAGACCATTCAACTTTGGAGCTTAAACATTTCAAATAAGATATCAGAAATTATTGTGAGATATGTTATGTCTTCATTAGCAAAAGGAGCAATGCTATAGGAGCAGATCTGTAAGTTAAAAAAACTGGCACTGAGGACCCAACTTCTAGACTGCGTTCGTTTTGGTTTTATTTTGAACCAGCTCTAGTCTGGTCATATGGCCTGAACTCCTGTTATCAACTGGAGAACATCAAGTGAGTTTCTGAAAACATCTTCCAGTTTTATTTTATCTGAAAGGAATACATTTTTGCAGGTTCCAAGAGTGCTCCCAAATGCAACCCAAAGTAGGGCTAGTGGAGATGATCAGGACACTGTTTTTAAATCCCCATGTGTTGAGCAAATGACACACTAATGTAGATCTCACTGAGATGCCATTTTACCATGTATGTGAGGGAAAAGAAATTATTAGCTAATCTAAAATTCCTTTGGGTATTTTTTTAACAACTATCAAAACAGAATTGCCAATTTTCCAAGGAAAAATCTCTTATGGAAAGAAAAGGGCATTTCAGGTGTGCTGATGGAAACTGGAGTTTGGTGTGCCTGAACTCTGAGCCCTTCCCAATTGAAATTCAACTTGTATATCTGCTTTTTCAAGGCTTTGAAAGAATGGTTGTACTTTGCCTGTGTACATGAAGATAGAGATAGTACACCACAACTAAAGCCTGGTCTATCATAGCTCCTCTGCTACTGGCATCTATGCCAGCTAGATTAAAATAAAACAACTGAAGATATGGTAGCACGTGCTACAGTTCTCATTCACTTTTGCTGCACAGATACGCAGGGAATAGGCTGATCTGATAAAGCAGAGGTGTTGAAAAAGGTCAAAGAGTCCAGACCTCTGTACACATTAGTATGAAACAATAAGATTAGTTTCAAGTGGGAGGGTAAGGCTCCTTTCGTTACTGTTTTTCATGAGTTTTGGAAGTTTTTCGTAACTGCCCTATAGACTTTCCTAGATACTTATTCTTCAGTAATTTATGGAATGAATACGCTTTCACAACAACCAAATAGCTGTGTTAGGAAAGCTGTTCCCCTTCTTATGGTAATTAACTCATATAGAGACTTGACAATAGCAACACATGATCCATGATTAATAGAACCATCTTGCAGCTGCTTAGCTGCCAATTTTAATGAAAGTGGCAAGGACTAAATTAAATGTGAGACTTTTGACTCTCTCAACTTTGGATCAAATTGCTGACTCTGTTCAAAAGTTACTGACGAGGAAGGAACTGACAGCTAGAGATACTTCTTAAGTTTCATTTCCTTAGGAAAAAAGATTAGCAACCCAACCTGCCACTGTACTTACGTTTTGATTACTTGAGATTGTATTATGTTCTTATCCAACATTTGTTTTATTGTCTTTTTAGAAACTCAATTTCTTTTAGTTTGGGGGCAGAGATTCATCAGCCTCTTCAAAAAAGCAATTGAAACTCATTTCTCTCATTTCTTGGTCATTTAGGTATTTATTTCTAGATAATTAATTCTTTACGTTGTCGAAAGCTGACTAGAGGATGTCCATTAACAGCACTTCATAGTTGCTGGTCCAGACTTTTGAAAAAAGAAGGTATGAGACTTTAAAATAAAGTACATCTACACTCGACCCACAGTAGCACTTCTATAGGCAGGCCTATTTCCTGTGGAGACGAAGAGGAAATGTACTTAGGGTGTGAAGCATATCTTCCTTTTTTTAACTACTAAAAAGCAAAGGTCTTGCATATTTCTCCTTTCACTTTAAATTATGAATCTAACTGGAAAGTCTTTGCAAGCAAATTGCTCTCAAGAAGTCCAGTTCTAAGTAAAATGTCATCTGTGGATAGATTGCTTGTACGCCTGGTTTTCTGGCATGCTCTTAAGTGTTCTGGAGGCAGACGAGAAACAGGTAGGACCAAATCTGCATACTGATTTGCTTTTGTTCTGTGAGTAAAGATGACTGGATTGCTTACTCATGCAATTATGAATGGCACTAAAGAGAATGGCGGGCAAGGGGAATCCCCACCAAACTGTCTCCTGGATTGTTTTAGAAGAAAGGATTACATCACACAGCGGATTTCTGCTAGAAAACCTCCTGTGGATGTTTCCAATGGTTATGACAAAAAATGTCCACTCTGTAGGCTGGTTTGAAATATTTCATGGATATTTTCTTATTGATGCTTGAAATAGATCATTGAGCTAACCATCAACATATGCCCACACCTACGCACTTGTGTTTGTGAGTACATATGTGATATTTAACTACTGTAAATTGTGTAAAGGATAACATGAAAATTATCACATTGCTTTCACTAGTATTTTCTTCCAAATTTAAATGAGTATTAACAACAATAAAAGTGTCTGTATGATAAAGATACTTAAAATGTGAAAACAAACGCAACTCTACAATGAAAACTTGAATGGCACTTGAATTCCTTGTTCAAAAACTAGACCAAAAAACTCCAAATAAAAGCCCACAACACAGAAAGTCAACGTAAGGAGTCAACATAATGAATCACAAAACCCAGCATGCGGAGAAAATGCGGTAAATGTAATGGGAGGAAGATGAACGTGGCTGGCTCACCAACAGATTGAAAGACTGAAAAGTATAATTTAGATGTAGTACTGAGAATGTATGGGAAGTATTATGTTGATTGGAGGCATATAATTTCCAATGTTATCAATCTGTAACAAATTTTCAGCAGTCCTTGCTATTTTGGGAGGTTGTAAGATGGCCTGTGATGAGGTCAGTGAAGACCCCTAACTGGATTCACCTAGCGCATATTAAAACCAACAGCTGATCCAAGATTGTCATCCTTTGGTCTTCTCTCTTTAAAAATAATACGGTGCTTTTGAAAAGGCCATGTGGGGTATTATTGCAGATACCTGGATACAGAAGTTCAGATGGCTTTTTGGCTTCTTTTGGAGGTGGATCTGATCCTATGAAACTGAATAGCAGATTATGAAAATACCAGAGGTCTCTCTGGTTGGAGAATTAATGGAGAGAGGAATACATGCCCTCATTTACCAGAAACTGGGAAAGACACTTTAAGCAAAACGTGATGATTTTTTTATCCATCATGTACAACATATGCATACGTATTCACAGGAAACAGCAAAAAATCAGAACCACTAAACACAGTCAGGAAATTACAGTGGAATTGTTTTCATAATGAATTATTTCTTTTAAAGTGAATTAAAATGTTACCTTAAAATGAATGGAAATATTTGTGGAAAAAATTATGGAAATACTAGTGTGTTGGCCTTATAAGGAACAAGGCTATTAGGGAAGAATTAGAAAAGCGTGGACAATCACTTTGGGGAGAACTATTTTAATAAAATGCATCTTTATTTTGTACATGACTTTACACCCACCAAGGTACAAAGTGTCTTATCTGAAATCAGTATGTTGTATTGATAGCATTGGATTGATAGCATGGCCTGGCTAACATTAAAAATCAACAGTATGAATGTTGTAGGTGTTGCTAGCAGCATAAAACCTAGGTGGAAGTGTTTCAATAGTCTTCCATAAGAACCTTGAAACAATTACATTTAAATTGTCATTTTTTCTATTCACCTTATCATGATTTTGGAAGTTCTTGTTTTCAATCTTTTCCCTGCAACCATGATGGTTAAAAAGTGATTAGAAAAAAATACCAACCCCAAAACTCTAAAATAAACCCTGAGATTCATGAAATCACATAGGACAGGAAGCTGGGGCTGTAAAAAGGGAACAAATGCTGTAAGATTTGTGATATAATGCTCAGAACTGTCAGTACCTCCAAAGGATATTATGGTGCTGAAAACAGAAAACTTTCAAGCGTGTTGTTCTTCTTGGAAGAATGAAGAAGAACTGGTGAAAATGAAAGGTTTAATGTGGAAAAACCCATAGACACTCTGAGGTTGTAGGACAGGAGGTGTTTTATGCAACACCGGCCATACCTGGGGCTGCCAAGAATTGTGCTGCTTTTCCACTGATATGGACTTAAACTAAAATTGAGTAAGATTTAGAATCTTCTTCTATTTCATGGGAAATAGATTTTAATCCGGAGTTGGATAAGTGAAAAAACTCTGAACTGTAGAAGCATAGAGTAAAATTGCACACCATGTCTTTCCATTACTGTATTCTACAATGCTACCATTGTTTTCCACACAAGAAAAATCGCATCTGAGGATTGTATCTCCCTTTCTCATGGTCAGCTCCCACTGATAATTCGTAGTTTCTTAATCATTCACACATGCAGATTGTCTTCTTTTGAAAGCTGGAAAACCAGTTTATAGCAACTTGAAACATGGTACAAGAGACAAGGAGGACCCTTTGACCTCCATCACATATTGCTGTATGTATGTCATAGGTCCCTCTGTCCAGTCTCAGAACCCCCCCATATATATAATTTCCTCAGTCTTTCAAGGGAAGGGAAGGGAAACAGCATTATGCTCATTATTATAAACAGGGTGTCATGGTTTAACTCTGGCTGGCAAAATACCATGAAGCTGCTCTCACACCTCCCCCTTCCCCTTCCTCCAGCAGAGGGGGAGAATCAGATAGGGAATAAAAACTAAGGAAGCTCATAAAATTGAGGTAAGAACTATTTACTAACTGAATCTAAATGAATAATATATATTTGTGAATATATATAAATACTATTACTAATAAGTAATTAAAATAATAGAAAATAAAACATATGATACAATATGATACAATTGCTTACCACCTGCTGACCAATGCACAGCCAGGTCCCAAGAAGAGAGAGTCAGAGCCAGAGAGCCTGAGAGCCGCAGCTCGAGAGCCAGAGCCCGTGAGTGATCGTAGCAGAGTCCGTGCGATCATCAGCAATAGCACAACCGAGAAATCTAACAGACCCACCAACTCACAAATGAACGAGCCAGCAAAGGAGTTAGCAAAGCAGCTAACAAAGGAGTTAGAGAAGGAGCAAAAAGAGAGTTACAGAGCCTAAAGAGAGTGAGACAGTGTAATGGCCACTGAGCCCACTCCCCACGTATGTACTAAGCATGACGTACTATGGAATGAAATATTCCTTTGGTTAGTTTGGGTTAGCTGTCTGACCTGTGTGTTCCCCAGACTGCCTGTAGTGAGAAAGCTGGGAACACAGCTACAGTATCTGAAGCTGAGAAAGAACTTGAATTTGGTGCAAGCACTCCCCAGCACCAGCTAAAAAGACACCTTATCAGTACTATTCTCAGGGTAATTTCAGAAACCTAGCTTCATACCAGCCACTGTAAAGGAAGTTAACTCTTTCCTGACTAAAACCAGCACACAGGGACATTAACTGCTGCTAGTGGGGACAGATGTTCTGAGAAAAATATTTGTTATCATCTCCATATGCTCCAGAAAATTATTTTAATATGAATCCTGTTTATTCCCATTATGCTATTACTGGAGTCTCTAGACAATACAGAGATGATAGTCATACAGTTAGGAGTGGCCAGAAAGTCCACAATAATGTGTGAGAATGGCCTGCCCAGAACAGCTATTCACAGCTATCCTCTTCTTTCTGGGCAAGGCAAAATCTTGAATTCTTACTTACAGAGTGGATCCATACTCAGACTAAAATTGGGTAGTTATTTCCTCTTCCTAATTCATAAAGTAGTCATTAGTATCTTGTGGGGAAAGGTTTTCCCAACCTATAAACTTTTTTCCATTCTGCCTGGGGCTACCGTATTGAAATTCTTAAGGGAAGTGTGAAACAGATGCCTTGTGTCAGTCAAGGTACCATGGTTTTAATAATTTTGAACTTACACTCCAATAATCTAAAGCTGTACCCATCAGCTCATTATCTATCTGGACATTTGTCTCTCTAGAAGTCTAACACCACCGTTTCCTCTTCCTTCCTTTTCTTTGGAAGACTCAGCAGCTAATGTGTGTGAGTGGAAAGAGGGATCAATAATATAAATTTTCCAACTGCTGACTGCAGGCAGACAGGAGCATGTAATGAAGGCCAAAGGGTCTTCCATGTGCCATATTTCAGTTAGTGCAGACTGGATTTCCAGATCTCTCCAACATTTCCAAAAAGAGCTTGGAATGGGCAGGATAGAGTATTTTGTTTAGAAAAATGTCAAAACAGTTAATTTTGAGAATTTCAGAAATTCCCTGCCACAAAATCCTTTCTTATAAAACAAAGTATATTTTTTATGCTAACATTTTCCTTAATGCTCATTGGAAACATCCTCTAAATCAGAGAGATCCGGTGGTCACAAAGCGTAGATGGCTACATCCTCTATGATGTGTATCATCGATAAAACATATCCGTATCTGTAGGAGAGCAGTTTGGGTGGTTTTCTTCGGTTTTTTTTTTTTTTTTCTTTTTTTGAGGGGGGGTGTCTTTGGTAGAGAGAAACATTAGTCTTGAAGTGTGTTTGTAAGGGTCAGTTGCAAAGTCATGAAACCTGATTATCAAGACATCTACTTTGCAGTTAGGGAGAACATGAATAACAATATTTAGTAACACTGGTACAACACATATGCAAACTTTAATCACTTAAACCGCTTACCCACCCCCAGCATTGTGAAGGAACAAAAGGAATTATTTCTGCTGCTTTATAGGAAAGGGAGGCTAAGAGGTGAAGTGTGATGTAAGGTCAGAATGACAACTCAGAGAGGGTTTTCCTACCCTGAACTGCTTTCCTTGAGCAGTGGTAATAGAGAAAGCCACTGAGTTTTAGAGAAATGAAAGTCTGGCAGAGATGTGCTGGGCTGGTAAGGGCAGTTCCTTTCTAAACACTTAACCAGCACACTGAGGAGTACGCATAAAACAAAAAATGAAAGGGAAAAACCTTTAATCAGTGGTCATAGTGAAATTTGACATGACTTTGCAGGGATATAATCGGGTAATTGGTGTAAGGTGTTGTATGAACAGAAGGGTGTGAAACCTCTGCTTTGCATGAAGAGTCAGATGACTTCCAGGCAGCAAAATGAAAAAAATACCTTGGTTTCATTTCTTAGTGTGTTTGGAACAGATGACAGTCCAGCTCAGACTATGGAGCCACACAGAAGGACCACTCCGATTTTAGGCAAAACAAGAGTTTTCAACACCACGCGGACATCTCTTTCAGCTAGGTTAGAACTGGTGCTCAGGCAAAGAGCTTGTATTAGTGCTGAGTGTTCAGTCCCCTTCAGTATGCAGTCATAGATATCTCCTAAGGAATGCAGATAAAATGTTACCCTTGGTTCTTAGGCCCTTGGTTCTGTCTAGTAAAGGGCAGATATCTGTAGGATACCCCCTATTGTGTTTGTAACCATGTCAAAACAACCTCAAGAAAGGCAGTGCAGAGGAGCCATCTGGACCTAAGCCTTCTTCACAAGATGGCTGTTCACAGTTTTGGGGCAGGAAGACATAATACTGGACAGTGGTGATCTTTTTCATCACTTTTTGGTGGAATGGGAAGCAGAACTGGGCTGGGAGAGGTTCAGGACCGCTGAGGCTCAAGGACTCTCATGTTCTGACCATCTTCTATAGGCTCTTGCCTAGTTTCAAAATTATTTGGAGAGAGGTGATGGTGTGTCAATAGAAGAGAACTTTATGAGATGAGCATGTTGATATTAAGATGGTACCATATATTCAAATGTAAGGGATTTGGAAAAGGGATCCTATATTTCTGTATTAGAATATATTTCCATCCAGCTGATAATTTACGACAAAACATTCAAACTTTTGTGTGAGACTTCGAATGTGGAAATGAGTAGAAGGACTGAATCTAGCCTCCATGGGCAGTAGAGGGTACCTGGAATTCAGACCTTCACTCAGAAGATAGCATGGCAGTGCCAGACATCATCTTTCTTCTTCTTCGCTCTTTGCTTAATTTCTTCCCTCAGTTTATGATATAACATTTGGAGCGCTGCTTAGTGGACAAAGGACCACAATGGGACTGGTAGACCCTGCCTGTGTTCCTACATTTGCCTTTCCCAGATGCTGAACGATCATGAAACATCCCATTGCTCCATGCTTCCATTTTCTTACCTGCCATATTGGATCCTTGACAGCAGCTTCCTCTGAAAGGTGAGGAGATCTAGTGATAAAATTAGCCATATAAACTCCCCAGACTTTAACTGGTATCTACAAAAGGTGCATTGGACAAATCCTTTCTTTCTGGTATTTCATTCTCATGTTATTCTTAAAAATATAGTAGCAAAGGGAGACCGAAGGGAGGTCAGCAGGAGGTACAGCCTACTGTGCATGAGATGCCTATCTGACAGGTTTGATAAGGCAATCCAACTCAGCACAGTCACTCTGGATGAATAGTTCTCTACATAGGAGGGCAGTGTTACAATCTGTCAACTCCTGGATTTACATCTTCCGCCTGGCTGGATAATTACAGCAATCAGTTGTGTTCAGTTGTGTTGTGGTTTGTCCTCAACATGATAAGAAGATTGAGCCATTTGAGTTTCCCAAACTCCTTACTTGCAGCTCTTCTTTGCACACTCTTAAATGCAACAGAAAAGCACTTCTCAGATTAGGAACTGCACTGGCAAAAATTTGGCTAAATGACCCAGTCCCTCTTACAGTTGTGTGTTTCTGACAGCATAAGGAGTGCCACATGTAACAGGAATAATTTTCCTTCTGCGACCTGACATCTGCCTTCCAACACTTTATCAAAGAATTCCTCCACAGGCTTGTGGCCAGTTGAAGTACCCCAGCACGCATCTCTCACCTTGTAAAATATGTTTGATTTTCCTGTATGTATAAAACTACATTTAGCTGTGCCACATCATGCCTTTCAACTTTGCTTCGCAAAGCAACCCAGATGTTTCAACATTACCAATAGGTTTGTTCAGCCTGCTGGTATTTGCGTGTCCGCATTGAATTGTGAGTCCACTTTGAATCTAGGTGGGACCTCTATTCTGTCACCATCCTTGGACGTATTTAAAAGACATGTAGATGTGGCACTTAGGAACATGGTTTAGTGCTGGATGCAGCAATGTTAGGTTAATGGTTTGACCCTGTGATCTTAATGATCTTTTCCAACATAAAGGATTCTATGATTCTGATTTCTAACATAGACGCATAGAATCAGAATGGTTTGGGTTGGAAGGGACCTTTGAAGATTGTCTAGTCCAACCCCTTTACCATGGGCAGGCACAATAACTGCATTTTTTAAAACGTGCTTTGAAACATCCCTGAATTGCATTATCACCTCACCACCATGTCAACACTTCAAACACTCAAGTTACTACTTAAGCAGTTTTGATTTCTGAAACAAAAACCAAGATGTGCATTGTACAGTGCTACTATTCCAAGCAGATTACAGCCCTAATTTTCGTGCAGTAACTGCATCTGTTGTGAGATGAGTGTCATCTGTCTAGGCTGTTATTCCCAGGGAGTTTTAGCATGCAGCTTTTGTGATCGCTGTGATTGCTGGTGAATTTTGGTTCCTGTGTCTGCAAAATGGCAATGGTAGTAGTAGACTAGATCTATTCCACAGATGGAGATCCTCTTTCAAGCTGCAGATGAAAGATGTTTGATGGTGTTAGTGGTCAGTTGCTGAGACAGAAGGTGCTGCTGGGGAAGGGGCCAGCTTCTTTCAAGAAACCATCTTTCCAAAGATCCATCTGGGACTGTGCTGGAGAGCTCAAATCATACCTGCTGAGGGCCAGTTTAATTCTCATCTGTTTCAGATGAGGCACACACAGACATCGTCCACTGCAGCCTGTGTGAACTGAGCCCACAGGTGTCCCCATCCTGATCCTCTCTTTTTTCCCTAGGGACTCCTTCTTTCTTTCCATTGTACGCTCCTGCCTACCCTGCATTCATATACAACAGCCTAAAATTACTCTTAATTCTTCATAAGACTTTTCACAGTAAGCTCTTTTCCCATGATATCCATCAAAGCAGAGGTAAGTTTTTATATAAAAACCTGTTCTCCAGCTGTCCTCAGTACAGTTGGTTTAGGGGTCTGTATGCACTTGGACACCATCGTATCTGTCTTCTTCAACTAGGCTTTTTTTTTTTTTTAAATATTCTACACACTTAAGTGCAAACGAATAGACAGGTGGGGAACTTTAATTATGGCCAAGCAGAAATGAATATCTTGAGTACTAAATACTCCACTCTTGCAGATAGTAGACAACCATAGAGGAATTTATTGTGATGCATTGTTGCATTCATGCTGGATTCTCATTTTGAATCTGGAGGTCTATTTTGAATGTCGAAGTGAAGAATGCAGAAGGGGCAGAAATGCACTTTACACCAGAAAAAGAATGCAAATAGTTTTTCACAAAAGGACAGCAGTAGGGAGAAAGTTTAGATCTGTAAGTGACTCTGAATAATGCCATAGCAATCTCAGTGGTTGCTTTAAAAGAATACCAGAAATGAGTTGACTGTTACACTGACCCTTTAACCACATGCTACAATTTTTTTCAGATAGAGTGTAGAGTGTAAAAATATGCTTGAGCCACAATGCATACTCCTCAAGCAGTATCATAATTTCCTCCTCTTCCCCAACTTCAGAAAAAAGTGCAAAAGTGTAAAAGAAACTTCAGATTCTGCCACGTAAATGTTACCCTTTGATGAACCACTGAAAATTTTTCCAGGACCATGCTTTAAGAAAGATGCTTTCGAGGGATTCCCTTGATTAGCCAAAAACGAAGGGTTCTTATCTAACACTATCTTGTCTAAATATACACCGCCTGTGATGACGAAATAAAAAAAATTTAAGACCAGGTATAAATACCACTGACAAGCAGATGAAGTTCATTCGTCTACTTTCTTCTAATAGAAGATTCTACTATTAGAAGTTGAAGCTCACTGATCTTAGAACTGACATCTCCCAGAACCTCTCTGAGCATTTTAACTGAACCATTGCCAAGAAAATGACTTGCCAGACCTATAGCTTGTTTGTTCTGTCTGTCATCATGATTTATTTTGGAGGTTTTGGAAATAGTTCAATTCTTTCTCGTCTTCAAAATGATATAGACCAACTGAAAGTTGACTTTGTAAGTATGGTCTTTTACTGCGTTTCTCTTCTCCTTCTGCTTGTGCTTTACATATAATCCAGACTTGAGCACTGCTTGACATACTCAGTGTGTACCAATAGAGGGTAACCATGGAACAAATTTTTGGTTATACCTTTTGTTAAACAAGAATGTGGACAATTTCTTTGGTTTTGTTAACATTTTTCACTAACATGATTCAGTTTTTCAATAGTCGTAGATAATGTAGTTGTTTGCATTTATTTCAGGGGCACCTTTCCTTTCAGAAGATCTTCTCCTAGCTCCATTCAGCCTTTGGTTATATGGAATGTTTTATAACAAGAAATTTTAATGCAATTTATGGTGAATGAATGCATCTTTATTCAGTTCTATTCAGATGCAATTTACTGACACTTTTTTAGTTTTGGTTTAGTAATGTTAATGGGGGATTTAGTATTAGTTAGCAATATAAACAAAATGGAAAAGAACTTTTGCTTTAGCAAATGCATCTGATACTATTAGTAGCAGTGTGTTGTCCAAAGGTGGTTCCTACTGCTTATTCTTTTGCATCCTCTAGCCATTCTGCTTCCATATCTGTGACTATGACCCAGCATGGGAGTGTTATCCTGCATGATATTACTTCTTTCCAGACAGAATCCTGGTAACTTGATAAATGTAATGTTAATTCACCTATCTTCATCTAGGAGGCATTAAAGCAGTTCACAGTTGGCTTCAGCTGGGATTAGTCATAAGAGAAAAGAGATCTACAATAGAGTGGCTTCTAATTAACAGCTTATTTTGCTGTTGTTACTTAAATACATGAAAGAAATGGCAAGAGTCTGCTCCTGTTTTCAACTCTGATTTTGACAGAATTTTGTGCATATGAAAGTTGAAATTTAGTAGTCAAAGAATCACCCTGAAGTATCACACAAAGAAGCCTAGTGTGATACTTCAGTGTTTGTAGATTGACAGGAAACTGGCTGTAAAATTGGCATTATATCTGAAATTTGTCAATAGCATAGATCAGAGGGATTCTCACTTGAATATACACAACTCTGTTGGAGAGATCCTGAGCTGTGGTGGGCTTCTTGTGCTGACATTAAAAACTCCAGTCTGCAGCAGGTGCTCCCCACCTTTCAGAAGAACAGCAAAGTAAGGTTTGGCAATGTGCTCATCATGGGGAGCCAATCAGCCTATGAGGTTTCTGTCAGCCTGCAAGTTTTCCCTTTGCACTCACTGTATTTAAATTACTGAGCAGACAAAAAAGGAAACTGTGACTGTTGTATACAAAAAGAAAAAAAAAAGGACACACACAGGAGAGGAAATGATTCAGTTTACCTTTCCTTGGTAGGAGAATTGTATTGCTCTTTGTTTCCTAGAATCTGCCACAGTGTGTGGCTAACATCTGATGGTTAAACCCCGTCCCTGCGAGCCTCTCAGTAGCTCACCAATATTGTATATCACCATGCCTACCATGGGCTGCTGGGCTATTCTCCACTTCTGCAGACTGTAGTTTTATAGTAATGTTAATTTGCCCTTGTTAAATATGAGATTTTACTAAGACTGGGTAAATTCAAGGTCACAGACTACATACTGGTGGTCTTTGACTTGCCAGAAAACGTGCCAAGATCAGATCTGACAATTTTCTAGCCAGTTACTATGCTTATGAAGTTCAATTTTCAGCTGTCAATACCAAAACTTGCAAGGGATATTTAGTAAAATAGGTGGTGTTAAATGTCTATTCAGATGAGTTATAGTAGGAGAAGACATTGAAAAGCAGACTAATGCAGTTTCTGGTACTAGGCAGCCATCCAATGCGATCTGGTGCTTAGAGAAGTGAAAGCATTGTAATAGCTACAGACTAGTGGTGCAAAAATCACATCTCTCTTTTTCTGCTCATTTGAATAGAGAAAACAAATTTGCCTCATGATAAGTATTGTTTGTATAACAGATACATTTGTTCTTTGTTGCAGAACGCAAGTCATTCAGACGTAGCTGACGGTGGACCTATTTTTACAGACAAACTGACTGACTGGACAGAGGTGAGTCAGAACCAGATATGACAAAGTATCTCAGATGCTTTGTAGGGCACTTTCGGTACAAAGCAGCTCCCAGGACCAGCATAACCAGCCGGGGTAGAATGAGCACGAACAGAGGCAGCTTCAGTAGCTTGAAAATTAGAAAACAATCCCTGTGAAAATGCATCCCATAATGATCAAGATGCTTTATACTGCACCATGAACTGAACCTGAGCCCAGGAGTTGAGTTGCAGCATTTTCTTTATCATCCTGTTTCGAGCAGCAGTGAGAAACCCTGTATGCTGCGGTTTAGCTTCATTCATTTGCCTGCTGATGGGCACTCATGGACCTTCCTTTCTGACTGTATTTTTCAACAGAGAAATGAAAAAAGGATCATCCTGAGCCAGATTGTTTCCATGTATTTGGAAATGTTTAAAAACACTGCCAACCCAAAGGCGCACGTCAGGCACATATCTGAGGAGCTCCATACTCTGAAAAAGAGCCTTCCTGATGGCTTAAAGAAGATGAAAGACCTCATGGACTTGGCAAAGCTTCAGGTAAGGCTCTTCCTCTGCCTCCGAGACTCATGAAATTATTTTCCAGTTGAGATCTGAATGTGACTCAAGCTAATAATGCTTCAGTAACCTGTCTGGTAACCCCCATCTGCCTCAGTTCACACTGGAAAACCTAATGTTTCCAGCTGCAGAGGCTGTTGTGGGTCTGTGGTGTGGGGTGTCAGCACGGGGGCCGCCCTCCTCAAGCCTTGCCGGAGTCTGGCACAGAGGTGCTGGCAGTGCTACCCCATCATCTGCCCACCAGAGCTACCAGTGACATGGTTGTTTGTGGTTTAGAAACTGAGTGGAAAAGTTGTGCCTGGCTAAGGCATGCATCCATGGGCTTTGGAGGCACTTGGCTTATTGAGCGAGTGCCAATGGCATGAACCACCAACCTCTGCAGAGGTGTGCAGCCAATACCCCAGTGGAGTTACCTGCTTGTTGGTAACTCATCGCAAAAACTGCAGCGTAGCTCCATGTCACAGAAAACAGCTGGTCTGTGGCATGCTGCAAAGTAGCACAGAAAGTGAAAAACAAAAATCTGTGACAAAATGTCTCTTTGCTGTAGGAATTAGGTAGTAGGGTAATTGGAAACTGCAGGTGTCCATCTGGTTTACCCTGGTAGCAGTGTAGCCGGTAGGATATGATCTGTAAATAATTATAGCTCTCGGTATGACCTTCATCCTGTTTCTTACTTATAACAGATGAGTGACTTGAAAATTCAACGCAAAGCTGTGAATGAGCTGTTCAGTGTCTTACAAAAACTAGCGGAGACTTCAGCTTCTCTCAAAAGGAAAAGGAGCCAGTCTCAGAGGCGGTGCAAATGCTAATGACATGATATAACCTTTTGTACTGAGTTATTGTGCAAGTTTTGTTATGATGCACAATTTTTATTAAGTTT
>NW_010272846.1:319-15936 GCF_000690775.1 Eurypyga helias | reverse complement strand
AAAATAATTATTTATAAAGAAACACCAATCAAAGTATTTATACTTCCTACTACTATAGAAGAAATGACTTTGTCTTAAAATCCTGTCTATCTGTTATATGTTTGTTGACCTGAAATTACAGAACGAAACAATGTTTACCCAGTTTCCATAGGGAAATCCTGAAATGATGTGATACGGTACCCAGCTTTCCATCTGGTGCTGTCTTGAGAGAGGGATGTTATAAGATTAGTCTCATCATTCATCTATTTGGCATGGAGATGCAAGCACCAATATGGGGAAGTTTCTGTTGTCAGGAATACATTAATATCTGCTTACTTCTAAGCATATCTAAATCCAAATCAAGGACATAGACATGCTTAAAGACAAGCAAATGCTGAAGCACTTTTCTGAACGAGGGGATTGGTGATTAATTGCTGGTAATTATTGTTATGCACTGAAGTTACCAGGAGGCCAGGCTACTTAGCAGCTCCAGAAAATGTGACTAACTCTATTGCACTGACTTCAACTCACTGATTTTGAGACGTTCTGTATTTTTTGTACTGAATCATTTAAATGTGTCTAATGTAATTTAATTTATTTGGAGATAGTAGTATGGAAAGTTTTATCTCAAGACTATATTTTTTTACTGGAATATTATTTAAGACTTGTGTTTCTCAATGGAAAGTTCTTGAAATATTTATATTAAAGGATAAATAAATAAATAAAGTGTGCTTGCATATTTATTCACCAGAATCCCTGTGAAAAGTAGAATGCTAATCTTGCTCTATGCTGTCACAAAAGATGACCCACCCCAGGTATATAAGAACGTATTTTATATCTTCGTGTCTGTCCAATATTTGAGAAGGGATAATGGTTCTGAAGAAATCTGGCAGAAGGATCTAAAATTCCCAAGCTCTTCAAGTTCTGCTTGTATCTGGATGAGGAAACGTAATTTTCCTTATAAGAAGGCACTGATAATTTGAAATTTGTTACTCTGATTTAAAATAAAAGACACTCAGATTTCTCTGAAAGTCAAAGTTATGAAGCCTAGATCAAGGTCAGCCCATCTGCTGGGTTCTCTGTGAGTGGTACCAGCTGGTGGCTTGGGGCTGCTCAGGCTTTGGCTGGTCTCAGAGACTTGGGCTTCGGCCTGGAGAGGGGAGTTGGTGGGACTTCCAAATTCTCAGATCCTGGGGCTTTACTAAGCAAATTATCTGGTGACAGACTAGTTGGGCTGACTGGGAATAGGGCAGATATTCCTTGGGATTCCTTCCAACATAGGACCTCCCATTTCCTCTGAACTCTAGCTGAATCAGAAAATTCCAGAAATAACCCCTCATTGAGTCCAATGTTTAGTTGTAATAAGCCCAACAAGTTTAATTGTAATTGTTACAGCCCTTCTCACTCCAATGGGCTCAAGTCATCTCCCCTGGCGTAAGATACCTTCATTCACATCCTCATTTTACAATCATAACAAAGTGACTCAATAATCCTGAAGACTTGAACTGATTTTGAAGGAAACAGCTGTTCTTGTTTGTACTCGTCTCAGACTTGTATGCATGTGAGATGCAAGTGAAATAACACTGTGTGATTTCTTCCATTCCAAGCATAAGAAGTCTCAGTATGCATTAACATAGACCGTGTGTCCTCTGCACACTGTGCCATTTTCTGTGTTGCATTGTCCCAGAATTCCAGCTGTTACCACATTAAATCTGGCTCACAAAAGCGCAGATTTTGGGGGGAAGTTATTGCTGACACATAATTTCCCAGTTTCTCATCCTAGTGCTGGGTAGCAGATGCATAGAACTAGGGAGGGAATAAGCAGCTGGGAGATGGAGTAGCAGCTGGCACTGCTGGTGAAATGCATTTGTACACTATGAATTCAGTTGTTTGGTGGTTTGGGTCTGTTTGTTTCTTTGTTTGTTTTAGTTTCAAAGTATCCTTATTTCCAACTCAAAATTTTTAAAGCATTTTTCAGCCTTTCATGTTAAAGTTGACACCAGACATTGCTGCCATAGTTACCTAACCACTCAAAGGAATCCAATTGTTTCTCATATTGGCCTCCTCGTCAGTTTGCCCTACCCAATGTAAGTCTGTGAGACCAGTTTCTACAGGGTCCTTAAGATAAACTGCTGTACTAATCATTCCTCACTTGTTCTGTTAATGCGAAAATAGTGTTAGAGAAGAGCATCATAAAAAAATCAGCCTCCACAACACCACATGTTTTCCCTCAGCTGGTATAAGATACAAATCAGCTGAATCACTCTTAACATGAAAACACCTCATGTCTTCTCTCACATCCACGGGAGTCCTGGATCTCCTCTTCTATGTCATTCCTCGCTATATCCAAGTGAGGAAGGCATTTCCATCTAAGCTAAATAAAAATGTGAAATGAATTTTAATGGCTACCCTAAATATTTCCAAAGAGAAACACAGCAAAAGTGTTGGACAGTTTTACGGAAGGTCAGCGCAATTTTTTCCAGCTACGCAACCTGAGAAAGACAGCTAATAGATGAGCATGCACAGGAGTGAAAAGATATTATCTACTACCTAGTAGTTAAAATTAGAAAGGGGGGAAATCAAAAGAAAAGACCTCATTTCAGAAAGTCGCTGAGTTTTATGCATCACTTCTGCAGCATATTGATTTAGTCCTTACTGCATATCCCTGCATATTAACAGCACTGATTTACTCTGCTTTTTTTATCACCTTGTCACTCAGTATTTTTAAGCCCTTTAATAGTTCTTGCAGCTGGACCTCCTCTCTGATATCCTGAATAACTTAGTACATCAACAAACCTTATTATTTCACAGCTCATCCTGTTTCCCAAATCACTGACAGCTACACTAAGTGGCACAGGCACCAGGCAAGCCCCGTCATGACTGAACCCCCCTAACTACAAAAAACATTCACTGGCTTCTACCCATTATTTCTTATCTTTTAAAGAGTTGTATATTTCTGTGATGACTTTCTTATCATGCAATAGCTTAAATTCTTTGATAACTTTACAGTGAGACTCAGTTGAAATTCTTTTGAAGATGCAAGGATATGATGATATTTGGCTCCCTCTTGTCTGTATTTACTGGCTCTTCAGTAAACTCTAGTGTAGCCAAGAATCATGTTATATCCTGCCACAAACATCATATTTACTATTCTCTTGTGCACCACGTTTACCCATGGGCACACTCTGTCTCAGTATTGTGTTGTAGGGATGTCAGATTTACTTGTTTACAGTTTTCTGGGATTCCCCAGAAAATGAGAAAATTAATAGCCTTTTAGAAAATTAATAGCCAGTAAGCCCACTTTGTGTATCCCTGGTGCAGGGGCAGACTCAAGAGCAGGTTATATCCCCCACACCACACAGTCTGTAGTTCAGTTGTTTCACCCTTGAGTCCTGCGGGACTCCTGGGTGAAGGTTGTCAGTTCATATCTGTCTTTGCGGTCATCTTCCTCCACTTGTCTAGGAGTGACCATGTGGGTTTTTTGGGTCATTGGGAAGCAGGAATAATAAAAAACTCTAATGAGGTCTGGGGGTGGAAAAAACACAAACCTGGCAGACGGGTGTGGGATTTTCAGCCCAAAATAGCTATTCATACAAAAACTCTCACCTCTCTGCCCTCTTGCGTGGGACAGAGAAGTGAGAACAGCAACTTCTGCAATGCTTAGGATGTATGTAGGCTGCTAAAGTAGGTGAGGAGCAGCATAATGGTCTAGTAACAGCAACAAATACAACTTCTGGGTGCATTATGTAGCAGTTTGTCCTGATGCAAGACAGCAAAATAAGGCTTCCTGTCTTCCAGCTGTCTCTCTTTTTCTTTCCAAGATTCCCTCTCACAGTGAGCAAACTCTTCCTGGGAAGCAATAAGGAAGGTCTATGCCAAAAATTTACCTGCAGAAGTAAGGAGGGGTAATTCCTTGATCCATGGCAGAGTCATCTGTGGCTGTATGGTGGTCACATCATGCCGAAGGGAAATCAAAATGAAAGAGGCCTCAGTTTCCTGTTGCACAGAGTGGGTAGGAACCTCCTGCAGCGCTCCATGCTCACTGCTGCCTCACAGGCAAACATAGCCTTTGTGAGATTTCTCCCTAAATCACAGGTCTAAGATGACCTTGACCTTACAAAAGAGAAAGCAAGCCCAGTTGGGTAAACCTGGTCACTAAATCTGCCCAGTGCTGTGAGTCATTGACGCTCCCAACAATTTTTTGGTTGAATGCATTTAGTGTTTTGCAGGATCAGGTGTGGTACAGAAATGGATCTCCTTTTAAGTCATATGTCTGCTGAGTACCTGGAGATACACAGCATGTACATGTGATACAAGATACAGATGTTGGTCAGTGATGGCTGAGGATTTCTCTGTGTTCGTGGCTGGATACACTATTCTTTCCAGTATGCTGCCTATAGGGTCATACCCATAAGGAGCCGGCAGTTTTCTGGAATATGTTATTAACAGGAGTAAATGACACCCAGTACTTATTCAGAGGCTGGATCTATATTTTACACAAGATGTAGTAAAATATATCTATTTTCATAATAATTTCAACAGAAAAGTATTCTTAAAAAGTATATCATCATGAACAATAAACCTAAAGCCAACAACACTTCAAAGGAAAGTCATTCCACAACTGATGATCTTATGTTGTCCTTAGGCTGTTAATGTCACCAGTGGTAAGGAAATTCCCTCACACTCACCCTTCTTACAGGCTCCTGAAGGTCAAACAGCAGATGCTGCTTACTGGTGTCTCTTCCTCTAGTGCATGTACAACTCTGTCCTCAGTCCACTGTCCTGTCTCCCTGCATTATCATCCTATGTTCTCCTCCACAGATTTCTGGTTGCATCCTCAAAAGATGTAGATGACAATGTTTTATATTCTTATAAGAACAAATGCAGACTTCCCATTTTAGCTTTCTCTTCAGTAGGACCTTTGAAGAGAAACATTATGCAAACAATGCTTTCCTACATATTAAAATTTTATTTTCAGAGATTTATAAAATATTTCCTCCCCAGTCAAGCTGTATTTACATGACTACACTGTTTCAAGGAACCATGATGAGCAACTAATGTTTAAAATAGTTACCAGAATTGAAAATTCAGCTACCAGGCTAGACAAATGCTAAAGAACTCAGTCTTAGCCAATTTATTGCAATGGCCATGTGCATTATCTCTAGTGAAAAGACAGTTGGATGCTGTTCACTTTAAGTATATAGCTCCTCACACAGCTGGTGTTGCTTGAGGTTTCTGTTACAGGTTGATTGATTCAAAAATTGACAAAAGTAAATGGAAAGATTCCTTTTGATTTAAAAGTGATTTGAATCAGGTAATTGGATTCTGAATATTGATATAATGCTTTTTTTTTTTAAATTTTTACCTTGAGTGGTGGACCCAAGCAAATTACTCTAATAAGAGTATAGAACCAGTTGAGACTTAATATAGGTCCTGCACTTTTAAGGTTTTGTATCAAAAAGAACAACCAGTGTTCACATTATTTGCTGAGAATATTTTTGTTTTCCCCAAATAGTCTCAAAATTCCTCACATTTGCACCTGTTATACAGTCTTGAGAAGCATGAAGATTATGGGTTGCTTCGTATCCTCAGAATCCAACTACACAACATGGGGTCTATTTAATTCAGATGGTCCAGCCTTGCAGTCTTTTGGTTCCTGAATCATACTTCTCTTTTGGCTACTCCAGGCACTGGGGACACCTTTTGCCTAATGCTGGGAAGATTTTATTACTCATTGTAAAGCTAAACTGTTTTGATTTTGATTACAAACAAATGTGCTGAAGTCCTTTACCTCGTTTAGCCCAGTAGAAGAATGTTTGGGATAAAATGACTGTGAATTTATGGAAGGACCATCATTTATAGATAAATGACAAAATTCTCAAGGGACATAAAATACCATAAACAATTAATTTACAATGTGTACAGTACTTTCCAGAGATTTGTAGAAAATATATAAATGCTGTCATTTATCGTATATCATTTGTGTGCTTGTTCTCTTAGTTTGTAGATTAACTGAGAAGTTTAAGAAAAATGATACATGAACTAACAAATTGTTGAGATTTCTTATCTTAAACAAAAAAGCAGAAATGAAAGTCCAGACGTGGTACTCAGCTGGTGAAGTTTATGTTGCCTATCTAGCAATTTTTTTTTCCATAGACTTTGTAAATATTATTTTCTCCTTGAACACTGCAAAAAATAGCTTGGTGTACTTCTGAGGTGGTGTTTATCACAAGTGGCTAGTGACATGGGTATAAATGGAAAAAATTATTCATTTTAAAACCTTGAAGAAGTCTTATTAAGCTAGCTCTTCATTTTCAGAGAGTTCTTGTGAATTCTAAAATTACGTAGATACCAACTGCACAAATGAATACACTGCAGGGAAGAAGCAGCAGCTAAAAGAAGAAATTCTCATGCATTTGTGCATGTGTCTCCAAAATAAGCCATACACATATAGACAAAATAGGTATCTTTTAACCTGCATGGAGAAGAACAGTTTAAGATTAAAAGTAAAAGTCACTTTGGCTAAGTAGTTTCTATCCAGTGACAGAAGTTGCTTCCCAATATGCATTTCACATGTTATAAAAAACCCTTAAAATTAAAAACACAAATATAATTTCATTTTCACTTTTTACAGAAATGTTGTTTGACTAATCAGGGAACAGACCTACTGAAAGCCCTGCCAGAGGTGCTCTTTAAGGGTGTGGGAAGGGCTGTCTGACTAGACCAAGGAATAGCTCTAGTCTGAAGGTCTTTCCTCCTTCTACTGATTAATAGCTCTAGGCATTCTGTTTACCCAGACAGCGCTCATTTCACTTGTACTTATTTTGTTGCACTGTGTACAACATCAATTCACATATTTTCAATTTTGCCAGGCCATTTTCTACTCCAAAGGGGCTTTTTTGATAAACTTTCTGAAACTGCATGAGAAAATGGATGACAACGCAGAAGAATTTTCAAGAAGACGCTTTTAATACTGGATAGACCTCTTTTTGACTTACTTGTTAGTGTGATCTATCATTTCCAGAGCAAGGTGTTTGTGTGCATTTCTCTGTGGGGCATTTCTGAAAGTGCAATGCAATGATGTGGCAGGGATCTTGGTTAAGTACTGAGTCAGGATCTCCATCTGAGTCAGCACTTCCCCCCAGGTGGGACAAAATATGAAATACATCTGCCCTGCCCCTCTTCCCACATGGAAAGCTCTGCTACTGCTGTTGCCTGTGCGCCCTGGCACCTTCTCTGGCCTCATACTTAGAGTGAATGAGTTACAGCTGAGCATCTGCTTAGTGGTTCAGATAGGAAAATGAGCAAGGTTTTGGACTGGTTTTAACCTTCCTCCTCTGTCCTTGCTTCTGTTTCAAATTTCCACTGCTTTCCTGTGACTTCTTTGTAACCAGACATTTTTCTCTCTGGTCACCTGGCCCTCTTTTTTCTCCCACTCTCAAGAAAGTTCTTTCATTTTTCACCCAGCTTGGCCTTTTCCAGAGCCCAGCCATGCTGAGTTGACGAATAGGGCCAAAACTCATCCTTTCTTACAGATCTCTTTTCAGGACCTACTCCTTCCCATGAGATGTGACACAGATAATGCTGGCTGAGCACAAAGGAAATCTCTATCAGATGAATGTATGGGTGTTTGTATTAATATATGCATGTCTATTTTCAGAAAAGCCCAAACCGCCCATTCTCCACTCTCAGCCCCCATATCTTAAGAAGTCTGTACATCATTCAGTCATGTATTTTAGCAGCTTCTAAAAATAATTATTTGACTTCAATGTGAGCATCCTCATCTCTCTATTATTTATTCTTTTTTATCACACTCACTTGCATACTTGGTTTATGAAACTTAGTAGCATCTTGTGAATTCCTATTAAATAGTTACCTAATTCAGTCGAGATGATCCTGTTATGTTCTGCTTCTTTCATCTGTTATGGTATCCATTAATAGAAGACACTATTACTCACCCACATAAGAAATAATGAGTCTAACAATTAAGTGTGGGAGTTTTACTTCTTGTCTGGCTATTTCTTACCTGTAGTTAATTGGTTTTATCTTCATAGGAAAGTCTGTGGGGTTTGCTCCTTTTTACACTTATTGTTTTCTTCCTGGTAGCTATTCTCAGCCTGTGTCTATTTGAGTTAGAAGAGTCCTCCTGTACAATACCTCCCCAGCCACAGGAATATGAAAACCCATGTATAGCAAATTCAGCATCAAAGTAACTTCTGCTATTCTGACATATCAGTATGAGCACAGTTACTTTTTCACCTCCAAGGAGGACTGAAGAAATAGATGTGCTTGAGTTTAAAAATGTCTGCCTGAGGGTTAGCCGAAGAAGAAAGATGGATTTCCTTTTCACTATAGTCCTGCTTTGCCATCCCAAAATACAGACACACAACATTTCATCTTACTGAGAGATGCACACACTCATGAAATGTGCCCAAAGAAACTTTTCTGCAGCAGAATTAATTCATTTATACTTAGCACTTTGAGTTTAATCATTAAATAAAATTGTTGAAAAGGAAATGCTAACTTTCATGTGCTTGAGAAAGCTGTGGTGAGGGGAAGGTCTGTAACAAAATTCAGAAGAAAAGGTCCAGTGGAGTACCACCATCTGATAGCCTGGTTTTGTATCACCACATCTGTTTCAGTGCCAGAGGCCAGTCAAATTTGTTTTTTCCACCAGATGCATGATTTTAAGAATTGCTGAGCTGTGTGGACAGAAATTCACCTCTGGGCTCAGCAACAAAGGACCTGCCAGGAACATTGCATGCAGCTCCGCTCTGACTGCTGTCTGCCTTCAGCTTGCACAGCTGGCTAAAAGCAACAGAAAACCAAACCATAGACCTCATGAAATAGAGGGTAACTGCTACCATAGTTCACAGTGAGGTACAGCTCAAAGGAGCCATGGATGCCCTGCATGTTTCTAATATAAGGCATTACATACCTGCTCTTGCTGGATCGCTTGCAAGCAGAGATGGTCTGGCCAACTGCTAACAATTTTGAAGTGAACACACTTTTATTAAGAAGAGGAATGAATCCCGCCATGCTCTTACTCAGCTGTGGTCAAAGCTAAACAGTGAGCACAGTTTGCAGCAAGGTAGCGAAGAGTTCAAATGCAATGCATTAAAGTAGCACTTAAATGTTCTTATTTAGGTGCTCTTTGGTGTAGCTGTTTGTAAAACAAAAGGCACTAAATTAGTCACAGGGCTATTGAACAAATTGCCTGGCTGAGTCATAAAAGAAAAATGACAATAAAGTAATAAAGAATATGGGCAACAAAACCCAGTTTGTGGTTACTTTTCCAAGATAGTAAAGAAAACAGTGAAAAAGAGTAGCTAATGTCAAGCCAAGGATGATTATTGCTATAAGAGCATCAACTGTATCACCTATTGATTGACAATATTTTACAAGATTTAAAAAAAATGCCTTGAAAGAGATATGGGACACAGTAATTAAAAATTTCTCAGACAGATCTATATCGCAGATGTAGAAAGGCAGGGCAAACGAACATCATGGAAATGGGTTCTCTCAGCTGAAGGAGAAGAAAAATGTGTCTGGAGAGAAACAAGTTTAGGTGCAAAGTTGTTGTGAGTGTTCACCTCTCAGCCACGAGTGAACGGAGGAGCATGTCTCAAGTGAGTCCACCCAGAGATGGGTACCTGGAAGGAACAGGTTTATGCTCCCCTCCCTAGGAGCTCTGGGGTTGCATCCTGATGCAGGTCGATTGCCATCATCTCTTTTAATGTTGCAGGAGAATCACTACCTCCACAGCCAAGGGGTAAATCAACACAGCTTCAGGGGCTGCTGCTAAGGATGGGGGGGTGGAGAGGTGTGAGAATGTGGAACATTATAGGATCCACACTTGGTGCCTGTTATCTCAGGAGAAACTTAATTCATTGAATGCTTTCATCCCGCTCCTTAAGCCTTCCCCTCCTGCCTCAGCCTGTTTTCCAAGGAAGATAATATTTTTCCATAAGTGGAAACCTATACACACTGATTTACTCATGTTTAATCTTACAATAATAAAGCAATTTATCTCTGTAATTTAATTAATGATGTATCTTCTAGGCTGGTTTACTCATTTGCCGTTAAGCTGGAGCAGTAATTACATGCATGACTTCTGCTGAAAATTACTCATTTTCACGTTCTTGAGCAGTTATCACTGCAGCGTTGGGGTTACTGTCCTACAGTAAACCTTGCTGAGCAAACAGGATTCCCAAGAGATGAAAAAGTGGACTGCAGAAGCTGTGGGAATAATTTCATTAGTCTTGCAGAATTTTAGGAATTGTTAATTTACATTGTATAAAAGCTAATTTTTGTGCAAAAGTTTACCTGGCAAGACTCATTTACTTTTGTTTAAGATGGAATTTGGAGTTTCCCAGCTGGAGCCCTGGGTCACAGCGTTTTGTTGTTATAATTTTTGAGAAGGGTGAAAATAAAAAAAGGAGATTTTTATTACTTTCTTTCATTCGAAGTTGCTTATGTAGTAGGCTTAGATATTTAATACTACACTCACATTCCTTTTGAGATAGATAGCAATGTAGGATAGATATCTCAAAGTGAAGGTAACAAGCCTGGTAAGATCATTTACAAGAGAAATTCATAGGTAAAACAGAAACATTGAGAGATTTGCGTTTCATTTCTCTGCTCCCCTTTTAATAAAAAAGTTGTAGAAAATATAACTGATTTACTGAATTGCTTGTTTCTGTTGGCTAGAAAATGTCAATTTCTTGCAGTACTTTTTGAATTCCTGAGGCTAATGGGCTGACTTCATGTTCTCCACTTTAGACATAGGACTTTCCATCTAGAAACTGTTAAACCTTTTGGTATTCTGCCTCAGCTTTACGCTGTTGGGAAACATGATCAGGGTGTGCCATATGAGGCTAACCAATTTCCCCATAAGCAGAGGCTACAGATCTGCGAAGTTTTTTTTCTGCTAGAAAAAATATCTAGTGAAACCACAGGCTGCTCCCGAGTCTTGCGCATACTGTAGGCTGTGGGGTCAAAGGCACAAGAGGCCAGTGTTGACTTCATATTTGTCTCAGCAGCTTTTGGCTGAAACAGAGTAGCTCTGAGTTTAGAAGACTAGTTTGAAGCAGACATACGGTCCTATTAGAGTTTTATCCCCAGTATTTGCCGATAATTTCTAGCAAGCCAGCAGATGTGTAGGTGAGTGAGGAAACTCCTGGCCACTTTCTCATACTGCTGCAAACTGAACAGCACCAGGTTCTAAAACAACCCAGATCTTTTAGAAATTATGTATAACCATGATACAGCTCAATGTGTGAAGCAGGAGAGAAAGGGTCTTCAGATAGAAGACATCTCTACAATGTTCAGAAGAGGAGAGGGAGGGTAAAAAGCCATGCCAGTGCATACAGGTAGATTTTGACACAAAAGAGAAAGGGAAAGCTGCTGAGGGATGTGGCGGGGATGGCAACCTGGTTAACGTGACACACTGAGAAAACTAAGACTGAAACACCTTGAACAAGAAGACTGCATTGCTCAAGGCCAGGAAAGGGGTGCTGGAGTAGAACAAGAATGAAAATGAAGATATGATAAAAACCTAGCTGTTAATTTTTAACTGTGTAGATAGAAGTAGTGTTGTGTCTGGTGGTGGTATATTTGTAGATTCTGTAGAACTTGCAAGACACAGTGACCACTGGGATGGTAGGACTCAAAGAGAGATGACCTGAAGGATGTACCTGACTTGCAGCCTGAGGAAAGGTTGCTAGCCTGGATCTAGAAGGAAGTGACTTAAGAAGAAAAGTGTCACTCCATTTGACCATACTGAACTGAAGCCGGTGTTGGTCATTCATAGAGAGACCACAGGGACTTCAGTTTGGGTAGAAAAAGACAAGTTCAAGGGGTAGAGTGGATTTTTCATGGATCAGAGAAGAAGCTGAATGCCTGTGAATAGATTATTGAGAAAGAAGAGTGAAGGATATAAACTACCAAAAGAGCAAAACCAGGAATCCACAACATAGCTTGAGAAACTACCCCAGTAAGTTGGAGAAGGTGAAGTGAAAGATCCTCAGTCTAAATAAACAGATGAAGCTACAGGTATGGAAAGGGAGTATCACTAAAATCAAGATATTGAGGCAAAAAATGGTAGTTAACTGTTGGATGAGTTTGGATCACTGGCTATGATTCAGGCCAGGGAGAAGTCAGAAAAGGCTGAGAACGGCTACAGTGAAGTATAGGAAGCATCTATATGAACATACATCTATCGTTTGGGAAGGTGGATATTTTCAGACCAAAGCAGTGGTTCTATATGTGGATAGGATCATGTCTTCAGATGTCTTTTCATGAAAATCTAAAACCAAGCTTATCAATCCTTAAGGAATTTAACTGATATGGCATGAAACAACATGAAAAGTATGACTAAAGAAATATCAGATAAAAAGAATCTAAGAATTAATGATAATCATCAACTGAGGTGAGTGGAAATAAAAGCTAAATGGGGAAGAATAAAGCTATTGAAATTCAGAATGGGTGAGATCAGTTTTCATATTTTTTAATTCCACTTAGGGGTCAGCCTGATATTGCACATTCATCCTGTGGCACAAGGACCCTGCTAGACCTTGCATCAAGTTATTCTGAACTGTAGCTCTACATGAAAGCTATGGAGATGTGAGTTCCAATTTAACGCCAAATACCAAATTGTATTTAGTGGGAGTTGTTGGTGTTGTATGAAACCATTAATTCGTTCCTTTGAAACGTGATAAAGTGCAACACAAATCACTCGTACGTGCCAGCTTTCACTAAGTTCTTTCTATGTTTGTGATATACTGGAGAAGGGACCACTGAACCCCTCCTATATGCTGTTCTGTGGTCTCCAGTGAGTTTGTCAAAGATGCTTTCTTCCTCCTCCCAAATGAAAATAAAAGCCTGCCCTTCAAGTTCATTGTACACTGAGAAGTTACACCTTGCGATGAGGAAAGCAAAGAGTCTGCAGCTCAGGCAGACCTTGGAGGCAGCTCTATCCTGACGCAAGCCATGTTATAGCTTTAAGTGTTTATAGACCGTTACTATTATTGGAACAAAGCACAGTCAGGAATTTTGAAATTGCATCCAAAAATCTCATGCTTGCAGAGTCTGGGATGAGCCTAGGCTACTCATATATACCTATTTGCGCATGCGTATCCGTACAATGACTTTGTCTTTGCGATTTTAGTCATGCAGCTAAGCTATAGAAGGCTCCTACCAGCAAAATCTCTTTGATTTATATGGTTTCTGTGATGCTGCAGTGAACAAATCCACTTTCTTGTGAGGCTTTCCCCCTTTACTACTGTCCCACATCCTCTGCATGAGGAAGGCAGATCCATGTGCCTAAATTAAAAGTACCGTGGCACTGATTAGCATCATGCCTTTGGATACATCCCTTTATGAGTCTGTTCTCTGTGACATGCAACTATAATAATGTGCAGCCATAAAGTCCTGTTAAGGATCAGGCTAATGCAGCTCTTTCTCCTGTGCTTTCCAGTATAGCTAGGATGCAGAAAGTGTCCATGAAAAGGCGTACACACCAGGTCATCTGGAGCAGAAAAGCTTGCAGTGACACACACCAGGGAGAGGATCTGCTGGGCTGTCCTGTGGTCCCCTCCTCCTGGCACAGCTGCATACCATATGCTGTCCTTGATGGCCAAGGGCACTTTGATGACTGACCTAACCCAGGACATGGGACACTGAGATGTCACACACAGCAGGTGGGAACTTGAGAACTCCTGGGAGGTGATGAAAGTCAGATTACAGTCCCATGTGGTCACTGTCTCTACCCCCAAGAATGGTGTAGGAGCCCCACCATCTCCTGGGCCTGGGTCGGCTCCTGGCACTCAGCTGAGGCGGCTGGGCAGAAGACACGCATGGCTGGCTTGGTGCAAGCGGGGTGGTCATACCCTGCTCGGCTCTGCATTTCTGGTTCCATCCCTCACTGCCTCACACTGCTGATCTAGCTGTGTGTGTGACGCGTAAACAGATGGTTTTCAAAAGATGGGAACAGAAAGACATCTGAACCACAAGCAAATGCACTCAAGGTGTATTTGAATGCTTTGAATGTTTTGCTTGCTCCCCACTTTCTGTCAGCCTGTTCAAAAGGTTGCCAGTGCCCTTACCACACGACTTTCTGCTATCTTAGGCCACAAAGCACCACCCTTTAAAGAAAATGTGCAGTGTTCCCAGGTGTCTTTGTACTGCAGAAACAACTTCCTCCAAGCAAAAGCAAACTGCTCAGCAGGGATGTGGGGCTATATAGCACCATGCAGATTGTTTCTTCACCCACCCATGCCATGCCAAGGTGAAGCTCAGCATGTGATTATCGAATCAGCACATATCCCACAGTTTGGCCAAGTATGGCACAAAACATCACAAAAGGTCAAACAGTGGTTCCTCAAGTCCCTTTACATCAGCCAGCCTGGGCATAAAATGAATTGAGGCAGTGGATTTGGATTCAGCACTCTGGGCAGGTGAGGTGGTCAGCTATCCCCATGGCTGCAGGGTTCACTAGTCTCTGCCTCAATTCTGGTCCAGCGCAGTGAGTGCTTATCTTCATCTGCCTGACTATGAAAGATCAGCTTGAGAAAAGATTGCCAGCAGAGAAAAACGATTTCACACATTTCCTGCCTTCTCTAGTCATGAAGAACAAAGGGTTGAGCAAACTGAATCCTCCTGTCTTCTGGGTGGTGAACATGACAACATAGGAAAGCATTTTACATAGGAACGACCAACTAATATAGATGTTGCTAGTTCTGATCACCTTCCTTCTTCACTTGGAAAGGAGAAAAAAAAGTAATTTTCATAACCAGTATTATTCATTATCTGTATCACAGTAGGCAATATCCAGGCACAGTTGAAGCCAAGCAGAATAAAGTTGCAGCTACATATACGATCAAATACTTATTAATACCTTATACTACCTATACCTAATTGCACCAGACAAGTACTTCTATTTAAGTCATGAAAGTCATTTGGCCCTGGGGTTCTATGTCTCTAGGAGCCGCACACAATAATGTGAGATAACAATTAGGAAACCATGATGTTCTTGTTCTTATGCAAAACTTAGACCGACACACAGAGCAAAACAGATCTTTTGCACACTTCTTCAGAGCTGACTGATACTAGAAACATCCCCACCCATAAGGCCCTGCAGAGTATCAAGAATTATTGTGACAGAGGAAAAAGTCTGTAAATCTCTTAAATATTATTATTTGCCAAATGCTTTTTTCATGCTTGGCACAAGCTGTGGTAGGACAACAGCCAGTCCAGCTACTGTTACAAAAAAACCCACAAAAAACAAACCAAAATAAATCAAATCAAATAATATTTCTCATTTGTTAGAACGGGCTTGCTCAGTTTCATTTCGTATTGCTAGCCCACAGAAGGCTTACAGGAAATTTCAGCTGGTAAAATGTAAATTTACGGTAATTGTGTATTAGCACCAGATGCAGCTGACCACAAGATACGCTTTAGAAAAAATACAAGCATTCGCACTAGCAGGGCAATAAATGACAGGAAACAAACCTGCCTGATGCTACCACAGGTTTTTAAGTCTGCATCTCCCAGAGAAGTAGTATACTATATCTCCAAAGAACACCACGCATTCCCACAGGGAAAAGGATGTATGATAGAAAAAGTTATACTGTAGGGAA
>NW_010272846.1:0-251 GCF_000690775.1 Eurypyga helias | reverse complement strand
GATGGGGTCACGACCTTGGTGGATAGAGGATGGGCAACCGATGTCATCTACCTGGACTTGTGCAAACCCTTCGATACTGTCCTTCATGACATCCTTGTCTTGAAACTGGAGAGACATGGATTTGACGGATGGACTGCTCAATGGATAAAGAACTGGCTGGATGGTTGCACTCAGAGAGTGGTGATAAACGGCTCAGTGTCTGAGTGGAGACTGGTAACAGGCGGTGGTTCCTTAGGGGTCGGTGTTGGGAC
>NW_010272845.1:28681-101612 GCF_000690775.1 Eurypyga helias | reverse complement strand
GGGCAGGGCAGCGCCGGTAACTGGAAACCAGAGCCTCCGCCGTCCCCGCCCGGCCGCTTCCCATTCACTCCGGGGCGCGTAATTGCGGGCTGGGGAGAAGCGCTCCCGGTGCCTTAGGACTCCAGCCGTAAGGATTATTTTACACAGGAGCCGGGAGTACCTTTGCAACCACCGGGAAGAGAGACTTTCTTTATTTTTTTTATTTCCACACACGCAATGAGCCAGGTTTGGAATTAAAATCTTCTGGTAGCAGCAGCGGAGTCCATAAACTGATAGAAACCAGATAGAAATCTATCACTGGCTCCTCCAATAGCTGGGTAAGCATGATTGAAAGTTCTCTTTCTTTGCTGAAATAGATGTGAAATGTGTTTGATGGTTGAATTTTCCTACTGTTCACAGATAGTTAAAGCAATATTTTCCAGATTAGCATAGTCTGCATTTGGAGTGGTTGGTGGGGGTTTTTTTGTTGGTTGGTTTTGTGTTGGGTTTTTTCTTTTCTTTTTTAATTTAGTGGTGATTTTTCTTCCCTTTCTTTCTTTCCTTTCTTCTGCTGAATGATTTTCCTTAGGATTTAAGGGTAGGATTCAGCCTGTAGCGGATGACACCTGCACAACACTTCACAGCAAAGCAATATAACACTTTCCAAAAGCCATACAGAACGCTGAACGCGACCTTGGTGGCAGGAAAACTTCACTGCTTTACTCTAGTAGCGGTTTGCCTGTTTGTTTGCAGTTAGAACAGGGTGTAAGAGCAAAAATGTAATTAGACGTTGCTCTTTGTCTGTCCTAAAACATTCTTTAAACGTACTTGCAAGGTTTTAGGTCTGTGGGTTGTCAGCAGGGATCATGTGCACAGGACATGCTGAATATAGCATCATGACTTACTGAGATAAATTCAGAGCTGGGATATAAGCCCAAACTGAGTTTCAAACCTGCAATGAGTTTGTGTTCAGTTACCAGGTATGTAAATCTCTGAAATTAAACCTATTTTCATTAGGTAATTCACGTCAGGCACCCTGAGGTACCTTTTTGGCACCATATGCATCTATTATTTATGTGTCTAACAGCTGGGTAGGAACCATGCAGCTCAGAATTTGAATCTATTTGCCCGTCACTTCTGTGTTAACAGTGAAGATCTGCAATTTGAGCAATGAAATGTAGCAATGTTTCACTCCTGTAACTGATTGCACTAGAATTGGCAGGAGGCACGAGAGTGGGAGGGAAGGAGTGCTGAAAGGGTTTTTTTTTCTTATTATTTCCTATAATATCATTTAAGGGGAAGGAGAAAGCTACACACTTGTTCCTCTTTGACTTTTTATCTCTGTTGCAAAGAAAGCATAGTGCTACTACTATAAAATACTAATCCCATTGCATCTGTTAAATCACATGTTCAGTATGATTGGCTATTTGTTTTGGCCTGACAAAGAAATTTTATCAGGATGTAATGACATTTCTTTTAGAAGAAGAGTAAGTTAAGGGATATCCCATGAGCTAGTCACAAGGCTTTAAATTTAAAGCCCGCAAAGCACTATTAATACTAGAGTTCGTGAAGCCTGTTTAAAAATTATTCTTGGCAAAAATCTCTGCAACTATCATTTTATTAGTTAACAGACCCTTAGAGGTAATTTGGAACTAGTCCAGAATGGATAGGTTTCTCCGGTAGACCAGATTTGTAGCTGGCAAATTTCTGACAGTGGTGTTTTTGTCAATGAGCAGAGTTGTAGCATTACTTGATCTTCATGGATTTCTCGTTACTCCTCAGCAAATCATGAAGGAGAGTTTAGAGTGTGGCCTACAGAGCTGTGCACTCACCCGCATGCTCTCTGTCCCACCCCCAACTTAATACAAAGTTCTCATGCAGAGAAGCCTTTAAAAGCGATTTACAGTGAGTGGATAGGGAATGACAGAGGTAGTAATGGGATACGGGGCTTTTGCCACTAAGTCAGTGATGTGGATCCAGCCCAAATTGGTGTTGACCTAAAGTCATCCCTAGCTGACAGCTGGTTCCCGCCATGCTGTGGTGGTTACAGCTGGTTCTTTTAGGACAGGTGTGAATCTCGGAGGGACCAAATGAGCAAGCATGTAGAAATATTGCCTTCCACTGGAGGGACTGTAGTGCTAAAGCAGAGCTGAGGTAAAGAAGGGTAAGCTGATTGCACAGACAAGAATCTTCCTGAAATAAATATATAGCCATTAATCTTTTCTTCTAGCTATAGGAGTTGTATCCTTCATAGTGCTTCCAGTTACCACAGAATCAAATACACCACCTGATTGACCAATAAGTGATGTCTGGTAGAAAGACTGTTGACATCAAAAGGAAAAATATATATAAGCAGGGAAGAAGAGTGGGCCTAAAATGAGGGTGTGTTTTGTTCCCACTTTTGCAGCTGAGCTGAAGAATAAAGTTATCACAGTTGAAACAAAATATGAACTTCACAATTTTTGGAGAGATGCAGTTTAGGAGCACTATCGATCAGTATTTAGTTTCTAATGTCTGCTGGGTTTTATGTGTCTGGTCCAAAGACCATTGTTATTGATAGGAAAGCGCCACTGACTCCAGTGAGCATAAGACCTTCCTGAGCTAAGAAAAAGTGCAGATTTGTTTTGGAGTGTTTTCTGATTTTCTGAGAAGCTTAGTCTTCTCAGCAGCTAAACCCTATAAAATGAACATAGATTGAGCAGATGTGCAGGAGAAGTAGCAGAAGTATCAAGTGTAATGCACTGTCCAGTGCCTTAGTGCTCTGTAGAAGTCTACTAGAGCAGGTAAGTATCCCAAAAGGAGCTAGCCCAAAAAGCAAACATTGACTAATAGTTTCAAGCATGTTGAAATACTTTTGGTTTCAATGGTTTTGAAATTAGTGATGTACAGTCAGGTTTTTACCATAAAAGAAGATGTAGAAAGCTATTAGAGCATGCAGTTTACTAAGACTTAAAGCTCACTTCCAAGACCCGTTGACTTTAGATGTGTTAAAAGAAAAACAAACAAAGCAAACAACAACCCAACCCTGCCCCCTAAAAAAAAAAGAGATCAAATATGATGTGAAGTAAGGAGAGACATCTAAAAATATCAGCTAGCTTTTTATTCATGAAACTTTATCTCCTGTCCTTGCTTTGCTCTGCCTTGACATTTAGTATAATTATTTTTCCAGCAGATGGAATTGTCTTTATTTAAATAAACTGAATCTAATGCTGCAGTCTGCCTTAGCCAAAACTCAGGCTCTGGTGGCTCATACTAACAGGCATAGAGCTCATTTTGTGCCAGCACAGAAGACTGCTGGAGAAAACCATTTTCAGATGTACAAAGGAAAACCAGAAGTGCTGTACCTCCTTCACGTTATCATATATTATGGCTTCAGCTGGAAGGGCCTTCTAACAACAGATCTTTCTGTACTGTTGGTTTTGCTCCACAAAATAGTGTAACGACAGTAATGTGATATCTCTGTCTTTCAGGTTTCGTTTCTTGGATATTAAGTTGTGAATCTGAAGAGATGGCATTTCTTGTACTGCACGTGTTGATTGGGATATTTATTTACTTTAGCAGTGTAAAAGGATCTTCCCTGCCTCAAGCAAGGGTGTTTTTAACATTCAATGGTAAGAAAGAAGATAAACATTCTTAAGCAAATGTTATGATTGAACTTTTTCTTCTTCCTCTTAAGTTCAGTAACTGAGTAGAAACACGGCTTTTTGATCTGCATCCACAATTATTGGGTTTGGTTTGTGTTTCTGAGGTACCTGTCAACCTAAATTTGATTTTTACTTGAAGTTCATTGCTACTATAGATATAGGCACATAATTAATAATCATTTATTTTGAGTGTTATTATGGCTTACTAACAACTGAAGGTTTTATTTCTTATTTTTCTTAATTTTGGGAAAGATGATAGCACATGGCATGTAGTGGAAGTTACTGATGATCTGAGTTGCTTTCATTCGGTGCCCAGCTGAGACACTTTATAGTCTGAAAATCAGGTTGCCTGGAGGTTTATCAAGATAGCTATCAAGGCATAGAGTCCTTTGGCAAAATATCATTACTTGCACACTTTGTACAATGTGTTGGACATACAGAACATGTAGCAGTCACTGATGCCTGCATACTGTAGCCAAGCAATCAAAATTTTTGTTTTCAAAAGAAAGGTGTATTTACTTCTGAAGTGATGAGCAGTACCTTACTATTGCAATTTCTCAGTATTATTTCAAAAGTAATAATAATTCTGATCTACCAGATTATTGTTCTAGTATTCATCCCTGTTTTAATTGCCAATTTTAACCAGAATTTTTGTGTTGTTTGGACTTACCAGTGGTATTATATTTGAGCAGAAGTTGTCTGTCACTAAATAATATGACTTTCTTCAGCTCTCTGCCTTTTCTGCAATTGTCTTTGGGACATGAGGGCTTGCTACTCCCTGCACCAATACTGTCTGGTTTAGGATGGTTTGTATGGTTCACGAATGCAGGGAAACCCTGCTACTGCCATGTCCTGCCATGGGAATAATCTGTGTGATCTGATTAGTCTTAAAAAAAGTCACTTTAGAGATAGCTAGTATCTCGAACTGCTATTCATCACAATGATCATAGGTATGTACTCCTGAGTCGGAGAGACATCCAGGAGGAGACCTGTCAAGCTAGACTGTTGACAGATACCAACCAGCAGACTGAACAATTGCAAGATATTATATATTGTATAGGGCCCTAAAGTTATGACTGTGATACTTAATAGGTATAAATTGGCATGGTTCCAGTAAAATAGTAGAAATCGCATTCTAAGAGGGAACCATCAAATGAAGAAGTAGGTGGGAATTTCTTTTCCTTACTTAAGTCACGCTGACTAAATGTAGATGGTGCTGATGCTGCACAACTCAACACAGGAGTAAGTTTGGCTGTGGTTGTGTGTTACACCTGCATGTTTGTCACAGACACACAAAACTGGCTGATTCAGATTTCCACATCATGTCCATGATGGCCCTGAAAGTAATCTAGTTGAGAGTTGTGTTTCTTTCCTCATTTCATCACAGGCAGCCTGCAAGTCTGAAACACAGAACCGCCCATAGGGGTAAAAACCCCCAAGCCTAGGGGTTTAGGGAAAAAAAAAATGGCTGAGTGAATTGAAGCCTTAGTTTCTCTGTGCCTTTTTGAAAGGAGGATGTACCCCCTTCCTTTAAAAGGGGTTATGACAGTTCTGTGTCGCATTGACCCCTTTGTCTGGTGAGGTTCTTGGTCCTCTAGGGCGGTGCCAGCCCATGCCATCCCTGGGGACACAGCCTCAGCGCTCCGGTTCCTGACTGCAGCCCTCCTGGGCTGCCTCCACTGCTGCTCGCTTCTGTGGTATCATGTATAGTAGTCGCATGTCCTACATACTCCCTTTGACTTTTGCTATCTGATTCTCTTAAAATAGACACGTTACTTTCTCTAATACCTATCTCAACATCGTACTTTAAAGGGAGAAAAAATGTAAAGTCCTTGATTTTTAGTGTGTCTTTCAAAGTAATAAAAGTAAGAAATTAATTATGCCTTTTATAATATGACAAGTAATGTCTGAAATAAAGGGCTGAGCTTTTCATACAATATAAAACCAGTAGTTTTATTTTTAAACCAAATTTCCAGATGGTAAGAAACAGCTTTCATTATGTGAAAGGAGTTTTCAGGTTGTTGTGTATAGCAAGGCAATGGCCCCACCTGTAGTATGAACTTCTGTTCTATAAATCTTAATCTTTTTACATGGGTACTGATATAAGAGAAAAAGTTGAAACCTTGTATTGTTCTCTTGCCAAGTGTGATAACATACTCTTCTGCATAAGTTGCTTCATAGCTTATTGTTTTTAAATCATGTAAAAATATCAAGATATTGGCTGTCTCCATGCCCTGAGAAGTTGTCATTTTTTCTGGAGAACTGTCACACTTTAAGTGCATCATTTGAAAATAAAACTATAATTAGGAGTCCTTATGTTTTAAATGACATTAGACAATGAAGAGAAATCATTCAAGCTTAGGATACTTACATGATATTTTTCACGTTCTGAATTGGACTTGGCTTGGTGTCTGTAATTACATTGCAAAAGTTTTGGGGCTAGAATGTATACAGGAGGAGAAAATAAGTGATGCTTTTCAAAGCTAACCTGCTCCTTCAGGAACAAGTCAATTGAGCTCATTCACATCACAGCATTTCTCATGGGAAAATGCAGCAAGTATCTTGACCTATTCTGTTGTTCATCAGGAAAGATAAAAATGCGAATCATTTGAATCATGGGCTGCTTTTCTCTGCAATCTACTTCATTAAGAATCAAATGTAATTAAAAAGTAAGCCTGGGTAATACCTCAAGAGCCTGATAATAGGGATTTTGCAATTAACTTCAATGGATAAAGGACTGCAACCCTAATTTCTATTTTTGAAATCAAAAGCCTGGGCCCTTGTCTAATTAAAATGTAGTTCATGACTTAGCCGAGATTGTTAAATGTGCGTCTGACGTGAGTGTGGAACTTACTGCTGTCTGCAGTCTGAGTATCTTGAAAATTGCGGTGCCGTACAGAACCTCGATGCCCAATTTCTATTGCTTTGCACCTCGTATAGCAGTTTTCTCACTTGAAAGAAAAGGCCAGGCTGGAACTGAACTCCATGCTTTGCACAGGTATACGTGGCTATACGTGGCATTAGGCCTACGGACGATCAGGTGAAGGGGTTCTCCGTTTTCTTGGGATGATTTGTCATAACCTACTTGTCCTGTTCAACTGCGATGGCTCGGACCATCGGTATTGGTACAACATCTGCACTGGATGGGCTGTCTCAGTTGAAGAAAGGTGGCTCCAGCTTTTTCTGGTTCTGAAACTGAAAAGGTGTGAAGCCTGTGGTGCAGTAGTGTTGGGGATCATCTGCTGTTATCTTGGAGCATGTGACAGCAAGAGTAACTGGGAGGAGGAAGGCAAAGGACTCAACATGTCTCCCTACATGATTAGTAGAGCATCTCCCCTCCTCTTACCTCTTCTGGTTCCTTGTCCTGGGGATAATCTTCCTTAATCTACTTAAATCACCCATCATAATTTAAAGCACCATAGTATATTTTCTCCCCATAGCAAAGGACTTAATTGTAGTTCATAAACTGGTAAGATATAGTGCCTGCTGTTTCGCAAGCTACGTGTACTTCTCCTTGTTAGTGCATACTCCTGAATGGATAATTGGGAGCTGTATTCTTTAGTCTCTAAAGGGACAAAACCTTTCTTGAGTCAGTGGGAGTATTATCAAAATAAGAAAGGAGTTATTAGACTCCAGGATTGTGTCAGACTTTCATTTTGTTATCTCATGTTCACATTTTGGGGTTTACAGCAACCCTAACACGTAGGGCTCTGCCATTTTAACATCCGATTATGCATCAGTCAAAGCAGTTCCATTACTTATTTTTGAAAATACACTCAAACAAAACTTCTTTGAGCTTTGAATTTATATGGAGATGCACAACCAAGTGATAATTTCACAGTTTACTGGGAACATTTCATGCATTCCTCCCTAAAATGTCTGGTCATGCAGATATTTCCCATTCAGATTCTCCCATTGTCTTCAGTGAAAATTCCATATGAGAAGTGGATCAAGGCTAATTTGCAGATGGTTTTGTTCCTCTTTTTGTCATAAAATTACTAGAACACGTAAAGCACTTTTAAGAAAGTATCAGTCAGCTTCATTAATGACAATTAAAAAGCAAAAAATGTCACCAGAGCAACAGCAGCACTTATTCAACTGTCAACATATTTTAAAAGATTTAATGCAACCCCTGTGGTTACCCTCAAGGAAAAATAAAGGAACTGAGAACCATTTTCTTTGAGCTCTTGAGCAACAGCAGTACAACTTGTTTTTAAACAATACCTCATTGTAATGTTAATTTTACCACAGTTAATAAAAAGTTCATTTATTATTTGGGGGACTTTGTGCTGATGACAGTCTAGTAGGCAACGGTTTATGCTTAAATTGTTGACTGAGTCTTTGGTGGTGTCTGTGGGATGAAAGCTACTTGTAAAATGAACTAGAGATAAAGCATTAAAAAAAAAGATAACCAAGATTTTGTTTTTGTTTATATGCAAAACTCATACAGAAAACACATGAGTGTTTATATAGTTGTGTAATTTTCAGCAAATTATGGGTCAGATTTTTTCCAAAGTAACTGTTTTGTGGCTTTTACAGCTTCATGGATCTTAAATAATACTAATTTATAAAGTGTTGAACACCAACCATGCGCAAATTCTTCCCCCTCATTTGTCTCACACTGGAGATGTAAAAACTTAACTCACTTTTGAATAACGTCAAGTAAAACTAAAACTCATTCTTACCTTTAGTAGTCAAGTTCGTATTTTTACATTTGGTCAAACTGACAACTTCGGTTGTTCTTAAAGGCAAATACCTAATTTACAAATTGAAGTCTTTGGGGGCCATTTTTAGACTTTATCTTCTCTGTATATAGAATTTTTTTCTTGCTTTGTCTTTTTTTTTTCTTGTTAAAATAAACAGAGGCATAATGCAATAAATCTTACTTGTATAGAAACTGAATTACTTGAATAGGCTGTGAGTAAAATGTAAAAAAACCCAATTCAAACAGATATTAAAGGAAGCATCACGTAAAAAGCTCAGTATTCTTTCTAGAGTTCCATAGGCAGAGGTCCCACATGCCGAATCACATAGAACCTGCTTATTTTCACACCTAACACTTGTTCAGTTGCAGTGTCACTGACTTGGCTTCACTGTCATTATTGCTGACATGAGTGTACAGAAAGAAGATTTTCATGTATTATTTCTGTATTTAAAGTTAGATGTGCTGTGACTTCAGTTATGAAAACTATTATGTAATAAAGCTGTAGTCACAGGAGATGTTTGGTCCAGTTCTTTGTTCTCTGAACTTATTACAAGTGGTACCCTCATAGGAAAGCACAAATAAATAAATGGTGTTCAAGGTAATTAATTATCAGGCCCAAAATTTAGGGGAAAAGCTTATAAATTTAATCCTGATCTTGAATGAAGAACTCATCCAAATTTTGCAAAGTTTGATGAAAAATGGGTGTTTATTGCATTTTAAAAAGTAGATGTTTTAACTGAGGCATGACTGATTTCCTTGAATCTCTTCCTGGTCCCCAACTCAGTTAATCTGACCTGTATATGAACCATCTCTTTTTTTATTATTATTATTTTGGTAAGGAAAAATCAAACTTTATCTTAGAACATTTTGACAGATTTGACACATCTTAGTTCTCTCTACTTGTCATAGAAAAACGCAGCTTACCTTGGCCAATTCCACTGCGTTCTCATTACAATTCTCGCTTGTGTTGCCTGTCCAAGGCAAATGCTGATACTGCCATTATTGTACAACACATCTTTTATGTTTAAAAAAATGCAGTGAGAGAAAAACGGCATAGACATTTCTAATACCCTATCTTTTTCAAGACTGTTTGAGTACCAGTAACAAGAGCTTCTCTGTGAGCCATTTCCATACTGGATGAGTTCACAGTGCACTTTGATATGTGGTGCTGCACAAGCCTTTTTGTGTATCAGATGTAATTAGTGACGTGACTCACAATAATTACTCATTTTATTGAACTGCGTTGACTGAGATCCTGCCATGAATAAATACGTAGACCAAGACCTTATCCTGTCATTTGAACTGGCCATTTCCTCAGCATGTGTATTTTGTTCTTTTTGGTGCTGATTTTCAGTGTTCTCAATAACACCCCTTAATAAAAAGATGAGGCACTCCTTCTCAGGGAAAGGCCTTTGCCATGGGGACACAGTTTGCTGATTCACAGTGTGCCTTCTCATCTCGTCTTACATTCAGACAGCAATGGCTGCAGCAGACACCAGGTTAAAAGGCTGTGTGTGTTCCCCTGTTCATCCAATTACAGAGTTGGAGTCTCAGGGATGCAACTGAGGAGTGAAAAGTACTCCATTGCCTGCATGAATCAATGTGATGTTGGATCTTCTGTCTTACTGTGAAGTATGAGAATCAAGATAAGTGCATGTTTCCAGTAATAAAATGGTGATTAATGGAGGGTTTACACTCTCTGTCCTTCTTCCTTTCCTTCATACCTCCATCCTTATTCAATGCAAACTTAGTACAATTGCATCTGCATCATTGCTTCATCCACCATTGATATGGCTTCTTCTTGGAAGCAGAAATCCTGGTTACTGGAGCTAAGACTGGTACCACAGTGCAAGAAAGATAGTGATTGTGTTGCCTCTCCCACAAAACTACTTTCTTTGGAGCTAGGACCATCATGCCCTTCATAGAACTTAGTTTTTTGTTTTTTCCTTGTGAGTATAAGGCAAACTATATCTCCCTGAGGAAGAAGTCTCTTGCTCCTGTGAGGATGAGGTTGATTGAGGTTATGTTTCCTGTCCATTTGTACAGCAGCTAGTCTTTGGGAAATGCTGACTGGTACTCTCACCCAGCAAATCAGTTAGGCAGAATTGGGTGCTACAAAGGCTCCTCTATTACCACAATTAATACACTGAATTATACCTAGATTATTTTCAGGAACACTGACTAAGTATTTTTAACTAATAATCTTAATTTTATATTCCAAGACAGTGATACAAACGGAAGACAACAATTTGAAGAACTGTCCTTCTATCATCATAAATCTTTTCTACAAGACTCTGTAGTCCATGGTGTTCCATCATCATCTATACCAACCATTTTTTCTGGGATGCCCTGTCAAACCATCTTGACAGAAAAATCTCTAGAACATCATTTCACTAGTATACATCTCCAGTGAGTTTAATCAGGGATTGGCAAGAAGTGCAGGATCTATTAGGGGCTCTGTGTGTCGTTATGGCAAGAAAGTGAATTTCGGACTTGGTGTGAATGCCCTCAAATCACCTTGAGCTGAAGAGTTTGGACTATGAGCACCTTTAAGGGCTGAGCTCTTAATTTTTCATTTGAACCATTCTTAATTAGGTCACCATCACAGGAGTGTGATATGGCATTTTTAATGCCATCCCCAGTAATCTCTGGAAAGGAAGAATGGTTTTGGTTTGGTTTTGGTTTATTTTTATTTGAAGTAAGTAAATACTTCATATAAAATATACCCTATATTTATGAGAATTTTTTTACTTTTAGTACAAATTTCAAATGCAAATTTGATTTCATGAAATGCATCATTTAGAAATAGTTTGGAATGAATACCCAGACTTTTTGAACTGTTTTGCTTAATCTTACTGCTCTGGGATAAATGATTGCCTCACCAAAATTATATTCTAGAATGTGGATGAGGAAACATCACAAACAGCCTGGATTACCAAGTTGCTTAATGGAAAAAAGATGTGTCTTGGCAGTTAATTTTATTAAACACCCCATACCCTTAAAATTAAGCTGAAGCTAAATTTTTTAGTTAAAGTCATCACTTTCAGCTGTTAAGAGGGTGAGACTGACATTCTGAAATGAAGAAAAAGGACATTGTTTTAGAGTTACATGGTAAATTTGTGACATTAAAATTCACTTTCAACTATCCATTTTCTTAACTATCGTCTCTTTAGTATTTACCTTGCAATTTCATAGTTTGTATATTGCTTTACAAATGCAACAGGGAAAAAAAAAGATCTTGTAAATCCTTCCCTCAGAGGCTTTCTCAGTCACCAGTTTTTCTGATCGTTTGTTGTTGTTTCTTAGAATTTTTTTCTTTTGTATAATACAATTTCCCTTTACCATTCTTGATGAAAGATACATTGCTTTTAAAAGCTTCAAGTTATGCAGAATAAATCAATTTCTGTCAGCTCAGAATGAATTAAATTGGGAAAATATCAGGCTATATCTCTGTCTCCCAGCTTAAAGGAGCTACAGAGTTAGATTTACAGGGATAAGGGAAATATGTGAGACAAGTGTCTGATCGCTCATTCAGTTCAATGGCTGGGAATGACGAGGTTCATTTTCTTTCCTTCTCATGTAACAGACCAAGAATGCAAAGTTTTGAATAGCAGAAGGAGACGATAAATATCATGGCATATATACACGTGAAAATTAATAGTGTAACAGGAAACAAGGAGGGAAATACAGTAGGTTAGATGTATTCATAATCCTGCAGTAATTTATTTTTAATGCGAAAAGGCATATGTATTCAAAACATTTTACTAGGTGTGAATCTAAAATTGCTGCAGAAACTCCTTGAAAACAACTGCTGATCTCAGTAGACACAAGAATGGAGATGCCTTGTCCTCTAGTGAACCACAGCCAGACAGGGAATGAAGCATGGTGTTTTCCCTATGGCAGACACTGTCACACACATCTTTGGCATTTCTGGTGCATTTCAACGACACGGGATAGTTCCGTAACACCTTTAGTTTCTACAGTTCTTAGAAATTCCTCCTTGTCTGAAATAACCAGCCTGCATGCCTGTCATTTCAGTTTTTGGAGATAGTCTCTGTGTTAATATGTTGAGTGCTCTTACAAAGCACAGTATCAAATTAGTATACAAAAATGCGAGCACTTGTATCTTCAGAATAGCACTTTCTGGTTTTTAATATGAAGCAATTAAGATGTTATTTTCAAGGAGAGGCTTGGCATTTTTTCAAAAATTTACTTTTTGAGGCCTGAAAAGGATTTAGTTGGCATGGAGAGCTGATCCCGGGCTTAGACTTTTTGATGGCTTCAACGTGAACACAGCTGGAATTTTTTAAGCTGATTCGGCTAAATACCCACTTCCTGCCACTGTTGAAAATAATGCACCATCTTTTTTTTTTTTTTTCCCTAAAGGAGACAAACCTACAGCAAAGACAAAAGAGTTTAAAGCCCTCATGAGGCATGTTACTGTGGTTTGAATAAGGGAAATAAAGCTGTGCATACAAGGCTATAAAATATGAAAATGAATATGCCTGTAAAGCCATTGCTTCTCATTTAATAACTTATTATCTTTATAGCTTTGATAAGTCCCTTTAAAATGAGAATGGTGTCAACCATTCATTTCTCCAGTAGAAACCTTATTTTTCTTATGGACACTTGCAAACAATATGTTTTCCAAACACAGTTTTCAAAAGTAGAGTAGGAGAAGAATAAGATGTCAGTGTTTTTTATTTCCTTGCATGTTTCTTCAAGCTCCCTCTCTCCTATTTCCTGATCTCAGGTACATGGGTAAAAGCTCACACAGGCTGCTGAAAAATTCAGTTCCTAAAGTGGTAAAATTCCAAAAATAATTTGAAACTTTCACATGGTCAGGTATACCACTATCTGCACTAATAGTGTTCAGAAAGTGAAGCAAGAGATTTACAAACTTGACCGGCACAGTTTGGCTCACTACCAGGGTCCAACAAACAGGTTTTGATCTGGTTCATCTTTTTCCTTCAAGACTTGGCAGAATCTTTGCTTGCACAGCGTGTGCTTCCTTAGCTGAGAAATTCTTTCTCCCACTCCAGCACCCTGAAGATGGTCAGTGAGTTCATGGCACTGGCATGGCACTTACAGAAGAGAGTGAACATGAGTCTTGCTGCATTTGCGTGTGTGTATATGCAACTGGACTAGTTAAAGCTGCAGCTGTGTCCCCAGCAGCTGGGGAGAGCAGACCACCCTGATGCAGGAGCTCTGAAGAATGTTTTATAGAGGGAGGTTGTGCCAGCTGAATCAATACTAGAGCAGGTTTCATACCTACAGTGGTAATTTACATAGATGTGTTGGAGGGTGTGTGATCTAATAGAATTAAATATTTATTTGGAAAACAACCTTTCTTGAGTTGGATTTGTTTGCAGATACAGGAATCTGCCACAAATGATGACTTAATTTCCATTTCCTATTTCAAAAAAAGATACATTTCATTCCAGATTCTCAGGGTGTCATTGCCAAAGAACTTTCCCTTATAAGAGCATTCCAGATACATCCGGCACTGCAGTACAGTGATGAGATCCTTCTCCATTATCGTTATTATATTTGTGCTTCTGTTGAGTGCATTTTTATTGGTACTGGTATTGGTGTTAGTATTGGAGTTAGGTATTGATTGCTTGTTATGAGGCAGCCTGCCCTTCTTGTATACTGTTTTTCTCTTATCTTGTTCTTAGAGAGGTGAGTCTGCCTGGACTTGTCCAACAGGCAAGCAGCTGAGTTTTTTCTTTTCCCTCTGCATGGTGACTGTGAAGGAGCTTTGCTTTAAGGTTATTCTCTTTCTACACATGAAGGGGCAATGGCATTGGGAGGGGTTTATGGCTTGCTTATGGCTGTTGAAAACTTCCCTGGCCAGCTGGAGAAAACTCCCTTTCAGATCAGGTTGGATGTGAGAGAAAACATCTAACATCTAAGATCAACTAAACTTGAGATTGTGTGTAACGTCAATAAACCACCGCACTGTGAATAAACAAGGTGGCCACTCACTATTTACTGTTCCCTTTGCTTATTTTTCCTGCTCTGTGTCTGTGATAGCCCCAATCTGTTTGCTGAGCAGCTGAAAATTCGTCTTGTTCAAAGTGGGTCTAATTCTTGGTTGATAGGTATGGGTTCTATACAGAAATGTGCGAGAGAGAAATAACAGATTGTGGGACAATTTTTCTCTAAAAGGCCCTTTCAAGAAAGCAGTCACCAGGAGGTGAAAGGGTCTTGTGGAGATTACTCACAGACACCAGGAGTTGGGATGAAGTTACTCCTCCTCAGCTCATGCTCTGTGAGGACATTCAGCCACAATGTCTGCTCTGGAGGTAATCTCCAGCTCCTTGAAGCTGGCTTTAGATCTGATACAAGATTTTCTCATGCTGAAGATACCACACATGTGTATTCTCTTTAGGCTTAATTAGGAAGCAAAATACTAATTTTCTAAATAGAAATTGAGCATTTTTCAGCCTACTGTGTTTTCTGCAGTCTTGCCAATTTATTAGTTTTGATTTGTGGAGAGCCGAGATCAGGGAGAGAGACTGCTGCGTCCAGTTTTGGGCCCCACCAGCATAAGAGTTGCTGGTGAAATGGATGAATCCCAGTGAGGGGCTGCTGAGCTGTTACGGGTGCTGGAGCAGACAGAGGCTGAGACAGCTGAGTTTCTTCAGCCTGGAGAAGAGAAGACTTAGGGGCATCTCGTGGCTGTCTTCAACTGTCTCATGGGGAGAGTATAGACCGGACAGAGCCAGGCTCTCCTCAAAAGAACACAGTGACAGAACAAAATGCAGAATTCTCAAGTTTTAGCAAAAAAAATTCTGTTTAGATGCTAGGACTTTTTTTTTTTTTTTTTTCCCTGTGAGCATAGTGAGCCATTGGAATAGGTTGTACATGGAGGCAATGGACTCTACATCACTCCAGGTTTTCAAAACTCAGCTAGATGAGGTCCTGTGCAAACCCAGCTCATTTCACTAGCTAGCCCTGTTCTGAGTAGGATTTTGGCTGACATAACCTTCTGATGTTCTTTCCAGCCTGGGTGCTTTGTGGTTCTGTGATTTTATCAGCAATCAGCAGGTGTGAGTATTATGACATTGGTATCTATTTTGACAGTGTTTCCAGCACAGCTTATCTACTAAAGCAGTTCTGAAGAAGAAAGAAACCTTTTCTCAAAAAGGTCAGAAATCTGACCCAAATGACCTGACAGCCTGTGTCCACAATGGAAGTTGTAAACACTCAACATGAGGAATTTTTATTTAGATGCCTACTGCAAGTTATTGTGCCTAAAGTGTGGTCTTCCAAGTTAGAAATCTTGCATGTTGTGTAACTTGTTTTTTAATAGTTTCCTGGTGTGGAAAGGAAAAAACATCTATCTCTGTAGCTGAACAGTGAGATATAAAAATTCCTCTTCTAAGGAATGGCAGAAATCCTAGGTATGCAGCATTACATTAAATGATATGAAGCAATATCAGATTATTCTACCCATACTTTTTGTACATAATCATCCTTATTCTCTTGTTGAAGAAAAAGAGATTGCCTTCTTGTTTTTAAACTGAGCTCATTCATAATGAGTAAAGCACTCCATGTTATGCTGGAGTCTGCAGGCTGCGACTAAATTTACAGGTGCAGAATTAATATATTTATTTTAAAAATTTTATTGAACTCCTTTAATACCAAATTAAAATTCAAGTTAAGTTAAATAAGTGAAATCTGTGACCAAATTTCACAGTATACCTGTGGTCTCAGGACACATATTAGATCTTTACTTACGGTGACATCTGGTTCTAGTTTATTTTTAAAGTTTGATTTTGTACATGTGTATAATGTTACATAGAACAGATAAAGCGGACTTCAACAGTACATACTGTGTTTGTGGAGGTTTATGTGTCTACTTCTGGGCAAGTTTTGTGTTATCTGATATATGGCAGATGTATAGCAAAAAAAGTTTTCAAAAATTATATTAAAATGGCAAAGTCCAGAGTAAAAAATTCTGAACTACCTGCCCACATCCTGTTCTATATGCATGTCATCCTAAATTTGCCCAGCTATGGTATTTGTTCTCTAATGATAAATGGACATGTGCACACACACTGATACATGCATGCACAACCAGCATACAAAGCACTAGTGATATGTTCTTCTGACCTTATTCTTTTCAGTCCTGTGACTGAGTCTTTATTATCTTGAATATTTGAAAAAGTCATTAAATGTGTATTGATTGCTAGGTTGTACAGACTTAGGCAAACTTTGTTAAACCTCTCTTAAAGTCTGTAATTGTCTCCTGATATTATTTAAGAAAAACACTGTATTTTTCCTGTCTTACATAGAATCACAGAATTATGTGTGTTGGAAGGAACCTCCAGCCAACATCCTGCTCAAAGCAGGTCTGATTAGATCAGGTTTCTTTGAGACATGTCCACTTCAGGCTTGAGTAACTCCAAGGGGAAAAATCCCACCCTTTGATGTCAATGTTCCAGTAGTGTCCTAGTAGGTCATTGTACACAGCAATAAGATTTTCCCTTTTCCTTTGCTTCCTAAAAGTGATCAAGCCTGATTCTCTCATCTCGCCGTGTATACCATGTGGTTCAGAAACTTTATTTGTTCTTTGGCTTATTTTTAATCTTGGAAAGCAATTATTCCATGCTAATGGTGAGCTGCTCATTTCAGTAACCACTCATCATCTCTTCACCCCTCCCCAGGCTCATCTTTGCATATAATATGAATGGAGCCTGACATCGTTGATGTTACAATGGTTCCATCATTCAACCACTTTACATACAATTGAGTAAGATGAGAATTGGGACCATAAATCTGTCTGTGTATGTACTTAATGACTATGGAGTTGTTTTGGTGTCCAGCTGGGGAAGAAGAAGGAGGATTTTGTTGGCTCCAGTGGGGTTAGTCTCAACTACTGATTTTTTTTTTTTTTTTTTTTTTCTGGAGAGCATGAGTCAAATTGAATGTTGTGATGTTATGTCCCATAGCAGTTTTTGAGTATTTCCTGAGGCTGGATTTCATGAGGAACTCATCTGCCAGCCATTTTTAGAGAAGTTTCTCTGTAACTTTCTGAGAATACCTTTTGATTCCTGCCCATAATTCAATTCATATAAGCAGTTTAAAAGGAAAAGGCTGTGTTTCAGTTATCAGTTCCCTGTTAATTTACATTTTGGGGCATTAATTGTTGTCATTGGGGGAAACAAAATTATGCTGTCATTTTGCTAAGAACAAAATAGGATCAATATATCTTGTATATGAATAATGTTATTGAAAAGATCTCAATTCACTGCTTTATACTCTACTTTTTTCAGGCAAATTCATTCTCGATGTGGTAAAGGATAGGTGGATTTTGTCTTTAAAGAGGTATTCATTTTCATTTGATCTGCCTTAATCCTGAGGATATGGGTTCAGATTCCAGAGCCATTGAAAATATTAGTTTGATGCTTCCATCAGCCTTCAAAAGCTCTGTGACTGAAGGCTCTCAGCAGCTGTTATCTACTATAATAAATGCCAATGATCAAAAAGACTTGATGAGATAAAGATATTTTTTTGAAGAACAAATAAAACTATTTTCTTTCTAATTTAAGTTAGGAAAAAAAATCCTTTGATGATTTCTTTGTTGATAGAAAATATCAACAAGATTGTTCTTGGATAAAGCAATTGTTCTTTTCCGCAAATATTGCTTAGGATTTGGGGGTCACAGTTCATAGCAAAATATGCCGCCTCTGTTTGCCCAGCTGCCACACCTTCTTTGCCTTGTCTCCTCCTGCATGTGAAAAAAGAGGCTGAAAGCAAGGTAAAGGGAATAACAAATTTAGTGCTGCTCTGCTTATAGACTATAATTTGTGTAAATGGTGTTACAGGATTAAGAGTTTTTGCTTCCATGTCCGTATCCCACCCAACAGGAATTCTACACTAGTACTTAGCACAGGGAAGAGGGCATAGCATGTCAGTGTGGGTTTGGCTAGATAACAAAATGCAATGATGATCCAGAATGCAGAACTGTCTCGCAAGCTTTTTTATTATGCTTTTGTTTTTAACTGTTAAGTCAGGGTTGCAACAACTGAAAACTGCTCCTCCAGCATAAACTGGGCATTCTAGATAGAATGGTCCCTCAGAAAGAAGCAAACCATAATGTCAAATGAAAGGAAACTCTTAAGGAGAAAAAGGATATGGAAAGGCTGTCTCTTCCAGCTTTCATTCCAAGTTCAATTTTATGGATGTTACACACAAATTAAAGAAAGATTGTGTTACAGAACTTTGTGTTACAAAACCTTATGGTACAAAACTTGAAAAAAATATCTGTGTTCATGTCTCTGTCTCCATACACTTCGAACAGATGCCTTTTCATTTCAAAATTGTCCGCAGAGGTTTATCCAAAGTGTGGAGCTTGCATTGCAGCAGTCTTTCTCTGCATTACATGTTTCCATTTTGTTCTGGCAAACAAAAGGAAAAAACAACTAAAAAGAAATTTCATTTTGTAGGGGAAAGAAAACCCAAAACAAAGCATAAATCCTTTTGAGGTCCAAAGATGTTACTAAACTTTGGATCATGATCATATTTTCCAATGGGTTCAGTATTTCAACTAGAAATCAACATTTAATCACTCTGCACCCTAAAAGAAGCTGTGCAGTTATGAACACAGTGACACATGACACTGTTCAATAATTTTTTTACACTCTAAGAGAGTATTCAATTTTCAAATGAAAGCTCAAATGATAACAAAAAATATTAGAATCACTTTCTGGTTTTACAATTTTTTGTTATATCCCAACTTCAGCTCAAAACATTTATGCAGTTCAGAGGTTTCAAAGCCTGTGGAAGTGGGGATGCATTAACAGGGTGGCACTTGCACATCTCAGGACAGGCCTGAGATGAAAAGGGTACACGTTTGCTGCTGTCCCTTCTTCACTGCCTTTGCCAGTAATTGCCGCTTTGTATTATTTATAGAGACAGAATTGTTTTGCAGGTTTGTTTTTTCCTTCTTTTCTCTTAAGCCACTACCCCACACGACTTCCCCCCGGCTTTTTGTTGAGGTTTGTCTGGTGGAAGCAGATTGAAAGATTTTTGTGTACTTTGCCATCGTATGACAACTGGCAGTAACTGAAATGAGGCATGTCAAGCAACTACCACAAAAAGAAATCAGTAATTTACAAGCTCAGACAAAGGTTAAAGAAACAGACCTTCTCTGTAATTGTGCTGTCTCATACACTTAGCTAATATTTTCACATTTGAGAATATTTAATTTTCTTAATTGAGGGAATGTTATACTACAGTTCAGAAGGGAGGGTGAAATCAAAAGAAAAATACTCTCTTTTTCAGCAATGCAGTGCTAATGCTTGTTAGTCAGTGGGAATAATAAGGAGGTGGATGAGAAGCAATAATTCATTACTGTCTCTCCTGCAGTCTATTAAAGATGTCTCATACCTAACTGATTAAAGTTGCTTTTTTTCCATTATGATAATAAGATTCTTCTGAAACACACTGAGAGTAGGACCAGATATCCCAGCATCTTGAATCTTTAGAGGAACGAAAAATGTAAAGCCCAAATGCCAATCATACCAATTTGAGTTTGATTATGCAGAGTCAAAATCAAATAAAGATTTTTCAAAATGAATAGAACAAAATGCTCAGCTACAGAGCGTCTTCAATGAAAACAATCTCAACAAGGATTCATAGGAAACATGAGATACATAGAAATGTTTATAAAGTTTTTAATAATGCTACTACATATGCGGCCATTTGTGCTAATGCTGCCTCTTTATTCACAAGGGTGTTCTAAAACTAAAATTTATTGGTGACTGAGACTTGCAAATAACTGAGTTACGAGGACCATATAAATACTGAGGGGGTAATTGTATTCTCTATAAATATAAATTTGAATTTCCATAGCTGTAGTTTTTCTTCTTACTCTGATGTTGACTCTTGTAAACAGATAGACCCTCTGAATCTTAAACAGTGCAACACGTCCAAGAAATTTTCACACATTATAAAACCATGGGTCAGAAAGCTGATGATCCGCTGTGTAGATGCAAGTTTAATAGATGAAGTTCCTATGTGAAATTAGATCATCTCATACAATGAAGAAGGACTTTCTGCTTTCTGCACCCTTCCCCCATCCTCAATTTGGCTACTTTTCAAATAGTATAATTATAGAAGGATTTCATAGAACTGATCTCTTTAATGTCTTTCTCTTTCTATAAAATCTATTGTTATTTATTTCTAAGCTCCTTAAGAGACTGCATACTATCTTGCCAGGCTAAAATATGCATTGCTCCAACAGTTCTTCACACTTACTGTCTCCTCCAATTTGATTCACATTTGCTCCCTTCTGTATCTAGTCCCCTGCCCAAGTTAAAAAGTAAAATAAGGTACAAGAGATATTTGGGCCTCTGAACACATTCCTGAAAGGTTCCTTTTTCTATACACAAGTGTTGAGAGTATTTCTCACAGAAGAAGAGCATAAATTATGGAGATTGTGTTCACAGAACAGTGAATGGTATTGTCAGTTTGCTTAGGAAAAACTAATGGGGTTGTAAAGGAATACTATCTGCTTTATTAGAGTAAAATTTGACAGCTGGAAAAACAAGGGCAATAGGCTGGCTTCCATTTTCCATTGATTTTAGACCCTAACATTCAGAAGACTTCCTTTTCTGCGAAACCACATTCACACTGCCTACACAGGAACACACAACGCTCTTTCGGTTCAAGCCAGAGGCAGATTAAACTTCATTAGGAGAGTAAAGCTTAAGGAAAGTTCAAACTGTAACAGATAGTAATTTGTCAAATAAAGAATTACAGTTTGTTTCACTAAAGCCAAAAATAAAGGCTAGAGCAAGGTTCCCATGGTTCTTTTGTGCCTTTAACCATTGGGCAGAAATACAGTCACTTTTCACAGCCTGGTTTACATTGCCGTATAAGCCTGGTAGCCACATACCATGGCTTTTTTTGTGCACTTAAGCACCCAGTGGAAGCATACATATCTCTCATTAAATACACTAAAATATGCCTATAAAGTATTTACCTTAGAGCAAGAAATAAGAATTGGAAGAAGAATACATGTTTAAAGCATTCTTGGGTAGATGTACTAGGAGCTCAGCTTAAAAGCAAGAAGAATGAATGCATTTTATGTCTGGATAGATTGGATTAGATTTCTACAGCAACATTAAATTCTCACCCAAGCATTCTCATAGTTACACACTTCCCCAGGCCTTGATAGCTCTAGGATAAAGGATGGATCATTGCAGTTGAGTGACAAGTACCCGTGGTAACTGATGAGCTGTGATTTGAGAACTTAAGTTGTTCTCACTCCACTAGCAAACTGTATAATTGCTAACGTGCAGTGACACAACCTTGTACAGCAGCGTCTAACATCAGTACCTGAAAACTTTTTATTAATTTGTATTGGATGAGCTTCAACAGATAATTTACCAATGAATGTTGCTGCTTGTTACATGTTACATGCTGGAATGCACAACATACTAGATAGTGGCTGTATGCAAACAATAGCACAAAGTGAGGGCTAATACAACAAAGGAATAATGTGCTGAAATATCTGGCAAAAGTATTATGTACCTGTCTCCTGGATGAGATTCAAAGCCTGTGTTAGGTGTCTGTACTTGCTCTTGAGCCCATGGGGAGAGTTAGGCACCGCAAGCTGGGAGCTAAAACAACCCTGTCAAATAAAACGCTTCTGCCAAAAATCATCATACTACTTCAAACATTACCTGGAAGTAGCTAAGGGAGAATCTTTGAGGACAGGAATAGGACACAAATCTTGGTATTTGTTGTCTTATTCAGGTCTGCAGGGAGGTACCTCCATCATCCTGGAATCCGCACAAAGGGTCATTGCTTGAGGAGAAATGTTTGCATAGTTTACATTCAGAGAACTGAACAGAGATTATTTACTTTTCTGCACTGTATATAATAAAGAGTGAGAAAAAAAATTGATTTATTTCCATTTTAACTTGCAATCAAATAGGCAGAAATTTCTAATTTCATCCCATTTTTCTTAACTGTTGTAAGTAGGAGGCATAAGGTAAGGTAATCAATGAAGTATACTTTTCACTCTTCTCTTTAAGATTTTTAAGTAAATTAGACCTGAGTCCTAGCTGCAGTTTCTTGTTTTCAGAACTGCAACTTCATTTTATACTAACTGCTAAACTTATTCTGTAAAACAGACAAACTGTCCATTAGGAGTAGCCTTTGGGATGATGGGAGAATGGAGCCGTGGCCAGCTGCTACTCCATTCTTCACATCCAACAGATGATTCCTGTAGCCCACTGAAGGGGAACATCAGCCATCTGGTCCCAAAATTTCTTTGTTTGTCTTCTGCACAGATTAGGCCTCAGAGATTAACTTTTGGGTTGTATGTCCAAGGCTAGTTGTAGGGATACATCTGATTTTGAAAGGCTGCTATAACCTTGGCCTGACTTTAGGCTGGCTCACAGATGCCAAAATTGAGTAAATTTTGTGCATGTCACCGTAAGATATTCCTGTGCTTGGAGATGTTAAGTTCTTGCTGTTATGAGTGAAACAAATCTGTCACTTCTGTAACTTAGGGATCCCCAAATGCCACATACAGACATACAGAGCTGCTGATGTTCTGGAATGGACTTAAGCCCTGGTGAATATCTCCTATAAACTTTGATAAAGTCAATTAAATTTCTGTTTGGTGCTTTGTAAGAACAATTTACTTTATTAGTTGAAGGAAACTACTGCACTGAAAGCAACAATAAAATGATGAATACTGTGAATTTGTTTTATAAATAATTTTTACAGAAGTAGCGGAAAGGAGATGAAACAAGAGTCACGGTGCAAATAGTACATTTCTTCGAAGAAGGCAGACTTTGTAGTCAATACATGCATCAGAACAATCCTGAAGATATTCATTTAAAAACTATGAAATGCAGGGCAATGCATACTTATAAGCTAATTCTGAAGTACGTAATTAATAAAAATTGCCTTATGTTGCAATTAAAATTTGTGCTGACAGTGAAAAATGCAGTTTGAAAGCACACATGTAGGCTGACTCCCTCTTCTCTCTTCATCATTCAAGTAGCCTTCTCAGCTATGTATGTGGGGGCAGCTGCGTTTACCTCTAATGAAATTATGCCAGCAGTGAATTTTGCACAGTTTCATTAACTTCACTTGTTTCTTGGAGCTTTTATGTCTCATTCCCTCAAGCAACAGGATAGATATCTATTCAAAATACTTGTGAATTCAGAACAATTTATAATTTTTTCCTCAGGTAAGAAAGATATCTAAATATATCTCTTTTCCTAGTATGTACACATGTACCCGCATCTCTCTATCCCTTGGTCTCTGTGTGCACATGCACATACACAGGCAGAAAATGTCATTGTGAGACTTCTGTATTAAGAAATAGACCAAATCAATATTTAAGGCCAGTCTTTATGGAAAGACATATCTTATAAGTGTAGGAATCTTTAAAATCAGAAATACTAGAAATCTTTAACTCTTCTACTCCACCTCATTTTAGTGAGAAACTGTTTGTTCCAGCACATTTTTGTAGTGCTTTCTCTTGTTCAGTAATGAATATCCTAAGCACAGAAACTTTTTATCTGAGCTGTTATTTCAGGAAGAAGAATTATTTTCTAACTGTGAGCCTTTGTTTTCTATTTTGTAATTCTTTGTAACAGTGAATTATACTTCTGTGCACCATCCTAATCCTATCCCGTCTGAGCACTGAGTACTCACAGAGAACTGTTGTTATGTTGCTTTACAATCATTTTTTTGCCTTGCTGGCCATGCTTTGGTTGGTTGTTTGCTCATGTTTTCTTGACCTTCCTTCATAATTCCCTCTCTTTAGTCTCTTGAATACTTATGGCCTTCCAAACTCATACCAGTTTTCCTTCACATTACTAATGCTGAAGATCTTAGCAAGGGAGTTATTGCATGCATAATCTCAAGGCGGTAAAGAGTTGTTCTATGATGGGACAGGTGGGGTTCAAAGTAATGCTAAATGCAATTCAATGCATTTTTAATTTATTTCTTGCAGGTGCGTACCCTTCCATTGTTCTAATGGTAACTTAATGTGTGCAAACCTGGATTAGCTCCCTTGAAGTCAGTGAATATGCATCACCTTCCTAATTATATATCTAAAAAGATATTAGATTTGAAATAGTAAAAACACAGGGAGCCAAGCCCATAGGCACCCTAAGATATCACCAGTGACACAGTACTAGACTTGTAATAGTGAAGTAATAGAGCCAAGACTTTGGACAACTCTATTTACATGCTGATGTGTGTGCTGTTTCCTGAAGCTTGTCATTTTGCCATTGACTCACCAGCTGTACAAATGCGTAGGACTGCACTCTCAGCTTTTTAATATATTCAGGCACTTGTCTATTCTTGCCCTTTAAAGATCACATGTGCAGTAGGACAGAAGCGTGAACTAGAGGGAATGTTACTCCAGAGGTTTTCAGGTTAATTCATCCTAGATTTTGCCATTCCATTTGACTGGACATGGAAATCTCAGTCTTTACCTAAAAAAATTGAGATACTGGAATAGGGACCTCACGATGTAGGTACTAGTTACATGTTTGTCATGCTGTGACTGATATTGTCAATATTGCTACTAGTGTTGGTTACATTGAAAGCAGATTTTATCAGATTTGTTCGTAACAGAGACTTGCTGCCAAACCTGAATCCTTTCTCTATATATTCCCCATGTATGGGTATGTCTGTTCTGCTGAGGGTTTCCTTCAAAAACAGGGTTTTGACTTGTCCCTGCAGTGTTGTTCTCCGAACAGCCTCATACTTCACCAACAAGGATATTTATGTCTGATGTTAGGTGTGCGCCTCAGGCTTGGTGTAATATTGTTTACTAAGACAACTGTCACTGGTGTCAACACTCCTTATTACACAGCTTAGAAATCTGCTGCCTCCTTGGCCCCTCTTATGACTTCCAGGCATATTCTGCAGAAAGCAGCCTCCACATTTACTCAGCCTCTCTGCATGCCCATAAAGAAGATAGTGAGGGAAAGAAGATGAAAATGTAGTTCAGCAGTGGAGTCTTTACTGATGTTGTGCAACATACATGTGAAATCTTCTCCTTGTGCCTGTTGTTTACTGTGTAAGAAAACAGAAGTTGCACTGCTGAGGAATTTGCACTCATAAGAAGGAAAATTCTAGCTGATCCATCAGTTCTTTGAGCTGGAGTTGAAAAGGGGTAGAGAGAAACAAGCACTTGGGGGGAGTGAACGGGCTTTTGTTAAAGAACAATAAAACCCAAGAAAGACTCACCATGATGCTCAGGAAAACCTTGTGTTTTCTCTAACACTTAATATACTTTTTTTCTGGCAAATAGAATAGATCCTTGCAAAATAGGACCCAGGTAAATCAAACTAACAAAATAAATTAGACTTAGATGTTCGGGTTTGGGGTTTTTTTCACTTTAGGAGCATAAGATGCCTGAAGGCAGTTTTAGCTTGCATAAGTTTCAAAAGATTGTAAAATCAGTTATATGGTGTATGCAAAATAAGAAGAATTTCTGGTTTGTTCGTTTACTTTATTTATGGTTGAATGTCTGTGTGCCACGCAGCAGGCAGGTTTAAATTGCAGAAGTGTTTAGGTATGCAATAGGGAATGGTATTTAATTAATTTGATGCTGCTGTTCTTTAAGTAGAGTAAATGAATGTAGGCTGTACCTTTTGAGCCTATTAACTTTATCACTTCCTTGAAGGTACGAAAAAATTTGGAAGAAGTATTAGAAGTATGAAATAAAATCCAAATGCTTATATTTTCATTGATCATTAGATTTTTCCTTGGATTTTAAAGCACTTTTTCATTAACTACTATGAAGAATTTTGCATAAAACCAAAAAGAACCGGATGAGAACATTGTGCAATGCTAAGTATACCAGGAGGGTCTATGTGTGAGGGCCTCTGTGTAAGCTAAAAAAGTGGCATCAAGATCTGTAAGACTTGTAGGAAAACAAGACTCTACTATCACTTTATAATGTGGATTAGACATCAGAACTGAAGAGAACATAGGAGAAATCAATCCTATTCTTCAGTTGCATTTTATGTCATTTTCTCTCCTGCCTCTCTTTCTCTTACTTTCCAAAAATAAAATTTTGTCTAATAATGTTACAACAGCTGTAATGATCATTATTCCCAAGGCAGGTCTGATTCTGTGCTTCTCACACTTTACACATACCCATGTCTGAATAGGGAAGTTGATTTTACTGGGGCAGTGATTGAATAAATCTGACTGTCCTGGCCTACTCTCCAAGTCCCAGTGAAAGCAACACAGTATCCTGCCAGCTGTCCCGACAGGGAAGGACTCCTGGCACTGCTCTGTGGTGCCACTGCCGATGCCAGGACTGAGGTCTCTTGACTTTCTGCCCAGATGGCAGAGCTGCCCTGCGAGCCGCTCTGGGGTCACAGCCATCCTGTCATGCACGTGGCGCGGTGCAGAGCAGCCGTCCCGGACAGAGATGCCACTGCCAGCGGGCAGCTGCATCTCACATGGTGTATTTTTGGAAGTCTCTTACTTTACAGTTAAAGATATGCCAGAAGTAGTTATGAAAAGTTCGGGAGGCACTGAGCGCTTGGGTGCTTGTGTTCTAACCAGCTGGTCTGACAGTGTTAATAAAACCCAGTTTGACAGTGCTTAACTGAATTTAAGTGGATCAAGCTTACAACTGTAGCCTAGTTTGATTCAGTTGCCTCATGTCCAGCAATTATTTCTGCTAATTAGAAGCTCTCACCATTTATTAAAAGTGATTGAAATATATTTTCAAGTTCCTAATTAGGGAGAGCTTTTAAGAATATAATATTTCCAGGGATTACAGACTTGTGATATGTCCTGGAATAACGTGGGCTGGTGAGTGTGCCGCAGTGGCAGGCTGTGCTCAGCAGCAGAGAGATGAGAAGGGTCTGGAGAGGAGGAGCAGGGAATGGTGGTGGGAGGAAGGCAAAAGTGAACTCTGCTTCAGAATGAGCAGAACAGCCAGGAAAGTGCTGAGTTGAAGTAGGAAATAAATGGGTGGAGGTGGGGGTGGGGGTGTGTATGTGTGCATGTGAGTGGTTCAGAAGGGGCAGTTCAGAAAAAAAGTAATGAAAGGATTTGTCTGTCATGGAGTCTATTTCAGTTAATGTCAGTGGGCCATTTATTGGCTTCCAAGGAAGGAGGATCTTGTATCCATTAAATCATGTTCAAAATGAATAAGAATTTCCTGTTGCTTCAAGTGTTCCACCTTTTATTTCTGTAATTCTCTTAAGTGTTTCCCACGAGGGACTCATTTGCTTCTCAGGGGATTTAGCATTCATGTAACAGTCCAGAAATATAATTGTCTTATGGTTTGGTGTTAAAGTATTTTGAAGAGATTTATGGGGGGAGAGAGTTGTGAATATCAGCACAGTGCCTGCTGTCTTCTCAAAACAGGTTTTTGCCTCTCCTCCCAGGCACTTTGGCACCAGCAAAGGGCCAGTGTGTGCTGCTCTTTCACTGTACCTGTTCCCGCTCTGCCTCACACTTTGTGCCTACCCTCTAGTACAGAGTACTGCTTTTGCTGATTTCATTCTCTCTACTCATGAAGTAGAAGCTCAGAAATCATTGTATCACTAAAACAATGTAATGCTATGTTTTGCTTCTGCAACTGTTAACTATATTAACTGATAGCTATATTTTTGCTTTCTTTCTTTGTATCTTTTAAAGTTGACCAAACTGCTTTGAACCCTGTAGTGAGCATTGGTTTCACTAGGTAGTAAAGTTCCAATGCACTTATAGCTGAGAAGAGTGGAGCTTGCACCCATGGAGCCAATGCATGCCTTGACAGCCCGAATGATGCAACCTTTGCCTTTAATCTACAATTTGTAAATATCCTTTCCTGAGCATTCACCTAATATTTTTTAAATTTTCTTTATATAATTTGGGTATCTGACATGAAGAGGACACTACTAACTGTTCAGCATAGAGCAAAGTTTATGAATGTGTTCAGGGAGGGAGCTGTATCTCTTCAATGTGTCAAAAGCTGAGAGGTATCATGGTTTAGTCCAGACAGCTACTAAGCACCACACAGTTGCTCGCTCACCTCCCCCACACTTAGGTAGGATGGGGGAGAGAATTGAGAAATAGCTCAGGGATTGATTTAAAAATAGTTAATAGGACAGCAAAGGCAGACAAAATAATAATAATAATAAAAATTACAAGAGAATATACAAAAACAAGTGATGCACAATGCAACAATTGCTCACCACCTGGTGATCGATAGCCCATCCCCAAGCTGCAATCCACCTCCAGCCCACTCCCCTGTACTTATATACTGAGCATGATGCCTTATGGCATGAAATGTCCCTTCAGTCACTTTGGATCAGCGGTCCTCGCTGTCTCCTTCCAGCTTCTTGTAGAGAAGAAGCTGGGAACACAGGGGCAGTATGAAATCTCTTTGAAATGTTTAGTTTTGCCACTTAATATAATTTATTTTACATGTCCAGCTTAAAAAGTTTCAATAAATCTGACTATGCTAAACACAGAAATTTAACTACACCAAATACTGATCTTTACATGTTTGGAAGCATTTTATGGTGAAAAGATGGAGGAATATCACTTGAAAAATCATTTCCATTCTATTCTGTCCCTATAGCTATTTTGGGGTAGACACTGTGTAGACCTTTGTTGTGAGAAAAACAACTTTCTTTATGTTCTCACATAAAGCCCATTAAACATTTCACAGAAAGACTCTTACAGATTGCATGGCTGTCCGGCTGTCTGGCCAGACTCTGTACAACAGGTGTTTAATTATGATCTCAGTCACATATATTCCAGTAGTCTCTGGTGCTGCCTCTCAGTACTTTGGTTTAGCTCAAAATCTAATAGTTTCAACTTGATATCACTATTGGTTGTAACTCCAGTGCTCATGGATTTCTATCTGTTTAATAAACACAGCAGAAGACCCTGTCTGAAGTTCATTTCATCTAAAAAAAGGCAGTTACTGAGACTGATTTATTAGTACAAAGAATTGCAATAATTAAAAAAATCACAAAGGCTCACACCTACTTTTTCCATCTTTTTTCTTTTAGCCAGCAACATGTTGTACCCAGCAGGTCTAACAAACAGCCATATGCTCTCTAGTCTCAAGGGAAGTAGTTCCAGCTTGAGAATCAATATGTCACTACCAGGCTCTGGTAATGTATGCTTACGGCAGCAGGTTTATATAAGCTAATGGCACACCGTGCAACAGCAGCTCATTTAGATGAAAGGGTTGCCTAGTCTCATTCAAATATTTGGGGCAGCAAAAGACGGATGTTTGTGAAAGCTAATCAAATTAGTAATTTGTTCACTGAAGAGCAGGCTCTCTATAGTAGCTACAACAGGGCTCCTACCAAGGAATGCATTCAGTACACTAGTCCAATTATTTTTTTTTTCCTGCAAAATATTTTCATATTTGTGGAGTACACTGGCACTACCCAGTGAGCTGGGGTAAACCAGCATAGCTTAAACAGGCTGTTTTTTGCACAAGCATGAACCTGCTGTACTTGTTCAAGCTGAAATAAATCTGCAGAATACCGAAGTTGTAAATATATGTGTGAAATTTCGATATGATTTTATTAAAAAAAATGTATTATTGTTAGACATGTAGAGTTTTCTTTTCACATGATGTATAGTAATGGTCGGAGACTCATTTGTTCCTGTTCTTTGAGACAACCATAATGTATTTTTCACCTAAAGTATGTGTTGTAGTTAGCAAGGACAAGAGCTGGCTTTTGGATAGAAAATGCATGATCATCAAGTCAAGCAATACTTCTGTCTTCTAATCATGGATGGTGACCAACAAGATATCCAGGCTGCCAGGTTAAGCTGGCATCTCTTTAGATTCTCACTTAGCATGTGAGTTATTTTACAAAACTTACTTCTTATTTCTGTGAATACCTTGTCAAGATAAATTGCCTCTCTAGATTTGCTTCCACTTATTACAACAAGAGATTTCGAGACAGTCCTTTCCAGTCCTTTTCCATAAAATCATAGAATCGTTTGGGTTGGAAGAGTCCTTAAAGATCATGTAGTTCCAACCCCCCTGCCATGCGCAGGGACACCTTCCACTAGACCAGGTTGCTCAAAGCCTCATCCAGCCTGGCCTTGAACACTTCCAGGGATGGGGCATCCACAGCTTCTCTGGGCAACCTGTTCCAGTGCTTCACTACCCTCTCCGTGAAGAACTTCCTCATATCTAATCTAAACCTCCCCATCATTTAGGATAAAATATCTGAATATTTCAGATTGTCGTGGTTTAGCACAGATCGACACATCAGATTTTGTGTTCAGTTCTAGAAATGAGTGAAATTGCATGCAGGAGAAAGGGGTATAATTTCTAATTGTGTCTGTTTAATTCTAATGTGCATAGCATGTGGGGGTTTGTTTAAAAAGTGCTGAAACACATAGCCAGTGTATATCTTAATCTCCTGTTCAGACATGGTGTTCTTAGTTTAAATAACTAGTTAAAAAGAGCAATTTAAACGACACACTATAACTTGTGGGAGCCCACGCTTGCCTTGTTGAGCATTTAAACTGTAACTAAGTATGTGTTTTGGTGATGTATGTGTAACTCTTTCTGTTTGTTTATTTCAAACTCTTCCAGCAGCTTGTTTTACATATATTTACAACTGAAGTTTCACGGAAAGGACATGTGGCCTCTTGTTTGCAAATTTACAGGCAGAATCAAAGGCATTATAAATACACTGAAAATTTCCTCTAGCAAGAAACAAAACCACCAGGTTATTTGTGCACTACGTATGTTTACAACCTACTTCAAAGGTTTTGGTTGCCTTAGCTCTGAGCTGTGGAATCTCTCTTGTAGTGTATGAGTAGGTCAAGAGCTCATACATAGACACATCAGCCTGGCAGACCAAGCCCCATGCTGTCATAATTCAGTGTACACACTTATGTGTTACCTGTTGTCTGAATAGTGATCTGAAGCATTCATAGCCCCATGAAAGACAGAGAAACACATGCTTTTGGCATCTCTAAAATATGATCCACTGTCCGTTGAAGTCAGTTGAAAGGTTCCCATGACCTAAATGTTACTGTGGAGGCTGTCATCCCAAAGGGAACCTGTTGACATTTTCTGATAGGATCCCAGGTTGGATAAAAAGTGAAAAACTGACAAACTATGTTATCAAAGATCAGAAGGCATAAGTGCTTGTGAAATGTGAAGCCTTTCAGTATATCAGGTCAGCTCTTGTCATGGAGCTCCCCCTTCATATCAGCCTGCAAATAGGGCTGACGAGTGAGCACAGGTGAGAATTAAACTCGTACAAAACTCTTCCACAACCCAGCCATGCAAAGAGAGCATTACTGACAGATCAAGTCAATTGCAAGGAGGCTAGAATATAGCTAGCCTAAATTTATCTCAGCTGCTTTGTGATCACGTATTCTGAAGTTATCATGTGATTTTTTTGTAGGCTACCTCCATCTTTAGAATTAATCAGGGCCTGAGATATTATTCCTGGCTGTGGATCTCTACTGTCATTTATTTGCAGACGGTACAAAGTGGAAGAGAAAAATTTCTACTCAACATCTCTGAGGGAACCGAGTCTCTTCTGCATTTCTCATTGAAAATGCTAGACCAGTTAATTAAGTAGTGTTTTCAGCTTGTCACGAAGTGCTTTCAGCAGAAATGAGATTCCAGTTTGATTGAAGAAGTGACAAATATTTAAACTTGAGTCTTGATAATAAGCAACATACAAGTGGACATATAAAGTTCTATGCAATATTAATGTACAAATAAATATATCTTTGTGTCTTTGGCTGCATACCCCAATTTTTCTCAATTCAGTTCTCCATCTATAGATTAACATATGTTACAATAGTAATTTAGTTAACATTTCTAAGGACACTCAGATACTACACTGTGCAGTATTGAAAAACCCCTGTAGCTGACTGAAAAGAGAGCAAATAAACATATTGTGGTTACAAGTTTAACAGTTTATTTTAGTGGGGAGGAAGAGAGAAACAGTGACCATAACACAAGAAGAAGAAGTTAAAGGATATGTAGACCAAGTGTGAGTGGCTGATTAAGTTTATCCAAGACAAATTTTAGGAAACCATAAGCAATCCTTCCATTCCAAGGCTATACTTGTAATAGTAAGTATGACTTTCTAGGAACTTCCCTGGTTGCTGACATCATGGGGCATGAAACAGCCCAGGTCTCCACTAAAAATTATATTTGCCTCCAAGAGAGATCATCTGCATCCAAACCATTTACTGGAATCATGCCTGGCTATTTCCATACTGCACCCAACCTCAATATTTGTTTGGGAAAATGGCAACCTGGCACCAGCCCAAACAATTCATGGCTCCTGTTATCACAGTTTAATGCTATAGACTTGTGTCTTCATTTTTAATCACATAATAGGTGACACTTTTTCTTACTTGCTAAGTGCAGCATTAGTGAGTCTTTTCAAGAGTCCTTGGGGGATAGTAACGTCCAAGTGGATCAGAGCATGGTGCATCAGCAAAAATGAGGCTGTTCTTTGTGAAGGTGTAAACAGAGGGTTTAAAAATGGACAGACCTGTGAGTAATACTGGAAGCAAAAAAAAAAAAAAAATAATCCCAAATTAACCAAAATGCTGTAAGAGTCAGTTTAAGTGAACTGGAAAGATAATGAGATGAATGGAATCAAACAAAATAGATTTATAAGCACTAAAGTAGATTTCAGTCTGATCCAAATTCCTTCTTTAGTGGAGTGTCTGCTCCAGCCATACTGAAGCCTTTGCCTAAAAACTGGTGGAGTTTTACGGATGTGAGGAAGTGTATCTGTTACAGCTTGATTTAACATTGCCCCATTTCAAATTTATTAAAGCAAACTGTGGAATTAAAGTCTAGGTTAATTAAATATATGCTTAGTGGGTGGAAGATAATTTAAGAATACTATTTTGCTGTCAAACTGGAAAGACTTCTCTAGAGAAATTGTAAAGCCTCTGTCTGGAATCTCTTTCTATTACACATTTTCAGCAGCAGCTTGGATGATGGAATAGAATTTCCACATTTGAACATGACACCAAGCTGAGAGGTGTTTCAAGATTTTTGGAGGATAAGGTCATAGCTCAAGATAATCTCACTGAATTGAAAATGGTCTGAAATCAATAAATTGAAATTCAATAAGGAGAACTGCAAAGTCTGTATGTGCAATTAGGGAGAAGAAATTAAATGGTCAAATGAAAAATGGAAGAAAACTGGGCAGCAACATCACAGAACTGGAGTTAGGTGTGCTACTTTGGAAACTGAGTAAGTAATAACGTAAGTGTGTCAGATAAATTCATGGAAATGTCCATTTCAGACACAGGAGGCAATTATTCTGCTGCACACTGATGGCTATTCCAAGTCACCACACTTAGCCAAGATGTAGGCAAAATGAAAGGAGCCTGGAGGACAGCAACAGGACTGATAAGAGGTATAAAAGATATGACCTGCAAGGAAAGCTTGAAATAACTGTTTGTTTAGTCTGGAAAGGAGAAGACTCACAGTGTGGGAGAAGGGAACTTGATAACAGTTTTCAAAACTGTTATAGCCATGGCAGTTATCAGTTGCTCCCCGCATCCACTGAGGACAAAGCAGGGAGTTGCTTAGTTTGCAGTAGGGATTCACAGGAGAAACGTTAACTGTGCAGACTTAAACAGGTTGTGTTGGAAGAATGGAGGTGGTGGTCCCCAGAGAATTACACATTTATTAGAAAAAAACATTTTAATCATATATACTTATATTGATCCTTCTTCAGCTTAGCAGGCTGAACAACACTGTGATCCTTCCCAACTTTGTTTCTCCATCTTGATTTGGTCCATTACATTAGCTTCCTTGTGAGTGGTATAATAAATAAAACATGCCTTTCTTGCCTTGGCTGAAATATAATTTAGTCAAGTATTTGGCAGAAATCCATAACCTCTAACATTTTTAATGAAAACTGTTCTTTCTGCAGTAGTTTCTTAGGAGGACAAGATGCTGGTGTCTGATGATGATAAGTTATATATTTTCCATATACTGGAAATAAAGAATATCAATATATTCCATACATTTCTATATATTCCATGTATTCCATATATTTCCATAATATATGTGTTCTAAAATTTATCTCATTTTCCTGATCCCTACAACACAGTCTATGCTAGGGCTGTATGGGCTACTTATTAAGAAGTCAAATGTCTAGAAGTGAGCATCTGCACAAATTTAAAAATTAAACTTCTCCTCCAAAAATATATTAGTGGTCATTTTGCCACTATGGATCCCTTTTCAAGGTGAAAATGAGCCAATCTAAACCGACTATCTCAGATCCATAAAATGAGACAACATTTTGCCACCAACTTCAGTAGAAATAAGACAGAGATTTTTAATGAGCTAAAGGTAGCTCCAAAATACACTTTTGACTTGCTTTTGCAAAACGGCATACGGGTCTGGGATGACTGCCATCTATGAGTGATGCCATGGTTTGTGTGGTGGTGCATAGTATTATAAGCCTGCATTTCCCACATTTTTCATTGAATTTTCATAATTTTTTCCTCTGTTTTTTTTCTTTTTGGGTTTTTTTTTTTTTTTTTACATGTCATAGTGTGCAAAATTGCCTGTACTTGAGGATGTCTATTAACATTTCTGGAATCCCTCTAGGGATGTCCCATGTTCTTACCCTGTCTTTAACTCAGCCAGAAATATACCAGTACAGTATTCCCAAAGAAAATATAGCTTCAGCTATTGGAATGAACCATATATACCAGTAAGGAAAAATATAAATTTTGTTGCTGACAGTAAGTTTTAGCATGGTAATTATATCAGATTTGCGGGTTTTTAACTTGATTTTGTGCATTAGAGTATTCCTTGTGACCTCAAGTGTTTGCTCACCTTTGATCACTGCTTGCTGCTTCTTGAGTGGCTTTGGACATCAATACTAAATGAACAAGAATATTGAATTTCTGCACACACATTTGTAAAAGTGTGCCAGTCCACCTCCAATATTGGAAGTGAGGCATAGTGTGGAGCAGAATCCACATGCATTAGGGAAAGGTTGCAGTACGGTTGCAGCAGACACCAGCACCCTGAGGGAAAAGGAAGAAAGCAAAGGCTGGTGAGGATGCAGCAGCAGGGCTTTGAGGGTGAATAAATATCCAGTAACACAAGGCAGGAGCAGAATATAGGACATTATTTTTAAAGACAAGCTGCTAAAAGGTTAAAAAGCAGTGTCCTAAAGGAAAAAATAAAGATTTTGCACCTTGTCTTAAGCTGAAGTTCATGAAACTCTATGGATTCTACCATCCTTTCTAAACTGAGTAAGATTATAAGATTTTGGATCCTCCCCAGTGTACTTCCAGTATTCTGCAAATGAGTAAATAAGAAGCTTTACTTAATATACTCTTCTGTAAAGTATCCAATAAATATACTCTTCTGTAAGTATCCAATAAATTAAGGCGACTGATCATATTTTCAGCCCGGGAAGTGCAATAGAATAAGAATGAGAAATAGCTTAATTTTGTGTTACTCGTCCCTTTCAACCTTAAAAGTGGTTATTGCAATAGTTAGTTAACTACAACTAAACTGGAAAACTCTTGTACTGCTGGTGTGGTCTATACCTGTGAAAGTAAGTTTTTGCCTCCATGTACTAGGTCCTCAAACAAAAATCCAAATAAAATATGAACAACAAAATCAAGGAAAGTAATTCTTTCTTAATGTGACAGTTGTAGTGGCATTTTGGTAGTATCTCACCTCTACAAAAGTCAGTAACAACTATAAACAATGTTACTGTACAAGTTTCTGGACTAGGATATATAATATTTACCTTCTGTGAAATTAGACTACACATTTGCATCAAACTTACGGACATATGATAAAAAATTAATTATTTGATTTGATGAATTTGTCTTGAAAGGGCATAGAAGTTTGGCTGGTATTTACCATTTTCATGAATGTGACTTCTTTAAACCTGCAAATAGTTCCTAAGTGATTGCCCCACCAAGAACTGAGCTAGCCTAGATCTGCCTAAATTTGAAGATAGATACTACAAGAGGCATTTAGCCAGCCTTATTCACATACACACAAAATATATTTGTGTGCAAGTAAGTATTACTGCAGCAGTGTGCAATTTTTTAGGCCAAGATTGGTCTGAATTAGTGATATCACAAAGAGATGTAGAGGAGTGAATAAATAACCGACGTCGCTGATTTTGAAAGAATGAGCCAAGACGAGCCACCATCCTTCATTGAGCTGCTATAGTTTTTTTCAAGGAAGGACAGGAAGGATGTGAGTGAATCTGGATGAGAGCAGGACTTGGTCTTTTGATGGTTTGTGGTTGGGTTTTATTTTTTATTTGAGGTTCAACATGGATGTTTTACTTGGACTGACCCTTCCATGCTGCCACGCCTGAGGTAAGCACAGCAAAACTGGAAGCTAGATACATTTTTCGTGTTGGATTGATGTGATGCATTATGCTGATAAAGAATAATAAAGGCCACAGGGAACTAACAATAATGACGTGGGTTTGGCTAGTAGCAGTGTAAGGTAAATGCTATGTCTGGTTAAAACATTAGTGATGTAAAAACACTGCTGGCTCTGCAGAAGGGGGAGGCATCCCCAATGTAAGCTGTAAATGGATCAGGTTGGGGTTTTTTTTCCATCAATCACTTTTTTGGTGAAGGTCAGCCTTTCTGTCACATGTATCCCAAATCCACTTGCCTGTTAGCATTTCTTATCAGCTACTCCCACAAGGAATGATGAATACTTAATGTACTGAATGTATACGGTATCTACTTTCTGGTGGGATTCCAGCTGTAAAATCACTTATTATTTCCATGATTAAATATTAGGGACCTAAGGGGAATGTATTTATTTGACTGTCTGAAATTGCTATAGCTACTCTAAAAGTCTTAGTTCAGATAACATTATGAGTCTTACATACAGTTTGGTTCCAGGATGCGTCCCTGGAACTGAGAATCAACTGCACCTATAAAAAACACTGAAGTATAGGGAAGCTCTGAACTAGGTTTGCAATTCTCAGTGTAGGTGCTAGTCTGGTTACCCATGTCGAGGAAAAGGGAGAGATTATCATTCAAGGGCTTCTGTACTGAGTGTCAGCTATTAAAGCAGCATCATTTTTGATAGCTCAGCCCTCTGCTATACTCTAGGAAAACATCGGGTTTTCCCATCAATAATTAAAGATTTCTAGATTATAGCACAAATTGTTGTTGCACCAGAAATGCCACAAGGTACAGATCTCATACTTCCAGATGGGTCAGTGCTTATAAAAACAGCATAAGCATAAAAACATAAGGATGTACCACAGACTGTACTCTTAGGATAGGAGACGTCTTCTATCTTGTTGACATTTCAGTGCAAAGATATACAGAAAAGTCTATCAACAAAGTATTTAAAATATTAACATAATATTTTGGAAAGGAAGATTACTTGGCAGTGATGCAGAATGTGGAAAGAGACGGTACAACAGGCATGTACTGACACAGAGCTGATCTTCAGGTTGTGCAAGTATTTGAAGCTTTTATTAGAAGGCAGAAATGGGCTTAAGGATTTATAATTGCTTTAATTGCAGTGGGATTGAATCAAACATCTCTTCAACATTTGTGTGCGTAACTGTTCTGCTCTATAGCCACAGGAGGAATAGCTAAGCTACAGCTGTGACTGCAGATGCGCTCCTGGTCTGCTACACTGATGCTTCTACTACCTAAATGACTTGATATATCTCTGTAACTGTACCCAATGCTTTTCATAGCATTTAACAGAAAACCATCCCTTTAGAAAATCAATGCATCATGTTTGGATTGCAATTGAAAACGCTGGTATCTCTGAGGTATGTAACCCCCACCTGCTGAGACAATAAAATCTTTGATGACACAGTGTCTCAGTAGACTGGTAGTGGAGGGGAAATGTTTGCTGCACTTCAGAGACTATGGTTTTCTTCACAGCCTGCTGGTTTGGATTAGAATCAGAGATGAATTTCCAAGTCAGTGTGTACAGCACCCTGCCAGAGAGTTGTTCTTGGAGCTGCTGCTTCTTTGTAAAATACAGAGGAAAAAAAAAAAGAAGAATGGCTACTGGCAGCTTTTCACTCCTGTGTTTAGGATATTGTAGAGACAACAACCAGTGCTGTCTGGACTTTGCTGCAGAGAATGCTGGGTGGGCAGTGTGGTTTTTCACTCTTGGTAGATATTTTGTGAGTACAGCGTGTTAGAAAAGAAAGGACAGCTTTCATTGAGACTAGCATCACTAGCAGCATGTATTTAATATTTGAATGAAAAATTCTAGCTTTTATTAAAAACACAGTGGAAAGTTTATTATAAGTTTCATAATTTTATATTTACCCTCAAAACAAAAACACTGGTTTTGAAAATAGAAAATTTGTTTTCCCCCAAGTAGCTGAAAACTTCCTAGTTTCTATAAAGAAGAGTGAACCAAACCATTACATTTACAGGGATTTATCCAGCCTAGACTACAAAAATATGTAAAGAATTTCATCACAGTAGTTGTTTGAGAAATATTCAGACATGTTCTGCTAACTTAAAAACTTGAATGGAGGAACAATAACAGTATTTGGCATTCTAATAATGTTTGTAGAGAAAGAAACATCCAAAGCTTTTGCAGGGGACATTTTCCAATAGGTAAACTGAAACACAGAGGAGTCATCTTAGTTGTATAAGTTCATTATCACTTTGGATGCAGGCACGAGCATGATACAACACCCACTCTGCTTCTCTCAATGCGTTACATACCCTGATCAAGGTCTTAATGTTTAAGGAATCAAAATTACGTTTCTGACAATTTCACCTGGATATGTTTTAGCAGAAGGATGACCAAGCAGCTGTGCTACCTCCTGCAGGTGGAGGTTCACTTCCCTCCTGCTTAACGGCATTGCTGTGATGCTTTGAACAAGTACCTTAGTCTTCTGCGATTTCCCATCAGTGGAACAGTATTGATGCTACATCACAGTTATACTATGAGAATAAAGACAAATTTGACAGGTATCATAGTACCTAGGCAGAAGAAGAACAGCATTTATTATTGTGTATGCCAGGATTCAGTCTGAGTCTCCTCAACAGGGATTCAGTAATGCAAAGACTGGGTCAGTGCAGTCCACAGAGAGTTCATAATCAAGACCTAGTTTCCATTATTTACTTCCATCTGAAGATGTATCTAGTTATGCTTTACATAAATATCTAAAGGAAATTCCAGCTTCTAAACCTTCTCTTTGCTGATCACTAATCACGAAAGTTCTCGTATATTCATGCAGAAGTTTAGAGCTACACAGAATGTATTGGAAAAGAGGGACAGTTTATAGTTTATTTAATTAGTATTTCATATAATCCCACCATAATAGCATGTACAGAAGGTATTCTAATTACTAATTGTAGAGCAACTGTTTTGATACTGCCCCTGCATTCTTTGTTATTTAAGACCTCTTATTTAAAAAATGAAAAAACATGAAAAGAAGACATTACTCATCCAGTTTCTTTACTAGCTGCACTCTTCTTTATGAGTTCTGCATCTTCGGTTTGTAACCTTAAATGGAATTACTGCGTTTGCTAATTGTAAACTAAGTACATGATTAAAACAAAGTTCCTTTTCCGCATTTGGCATTGCTTTCCATCTTCTTTTATTTTATGGATTTTGGCAGAGATGACAGGACCATACATATTTGTGAAGTACAGTATGCTGTATGCCTGTATTATGAAATGACATTATCTTTTTTACTAAAAGTTAGTAGAGGGTGGGTCTCTTTCAAGCAATTATGGCCTGACAGGAAAAATGTTACTGAAAGTATTGCTAAACCTTATAGCTGGAAATTTCCTCTCATACTTTTCAAGTTACAGCAATGCAATCTTTATAGTGTATTCCAATCAGCAGACATGTGATGTGAGTCACAAAGAAAACAAGATCATAGAAATGTAAAAGTTATAAACATACTAAAAGTGGCACTTTAGCTTTTTTTTTTTTTTTGCTTACAGCAATCATTTTTTTTTCTTGGAAGCAGGAGAAAGAAAAGCAGTGGTCTTTTTAATGTCAGCTAATTGAACTCTGAAGTCCTCGGAGGTGCTACCAATTTCCTTAATAGGCAAAGCGATGAAGAAAATGAAATCCAATGTGATAGTAAGAGAGAGAAAGTGGATCGTCTAGAAAACAAAAACCTCCTCCTTGCTCACCCGGGTTATAAAGCTGTCTACAGGAATGTTCTCTGTTGTGCTTTGGGTGAGATCTGTTCTCTGGCAGAATAACTCTTCTCCGTGGGCTGAAGCCAGAAGCTGCTGGCAGCTCCCTGGACAGAGGGACCCACTGGTGCCCTTGCTCAGAGGTCCATGGGGTGCCTGTGTGTCATCAGGGCCTTAGAGGGGCATAAACTTAGAAGACATACGTGATTTATTTATAAGAACAAATTATCCTGGCAGAGAGTGCTAGCAGCCTTACAGCAGAGGCTGTCAGATCTTTTAGTATCTTGATCCTTTCATCTTCTGTCTGGTGGATTGTAGGGCCTTCTGCTGTGCCATGGCATGGACACCATTTTCTTCAGGCCTCATTGTTACAGCTGTAGAAAGGCTTTTGCTATTGTAACATTGGACTTTTTTGACTTGGTTAACTAACCTGGTAAAGAAGCTTTTCATGCCATCTGCATCATGTCAGCAAAGTAATCTTCAGATTAGACAGCAGCTGGGCATGGTTTTTCCTGACAGATGGTATCCTGTCATCTCTTTAGCAGCTGTTTGGACATGGCTGCATGTCAACACCACCATGATATAATCATTGTAGTCCTGTGAAGCAAGCCCAGTGTGACCCTTAAGGCACTTGGCATCATGCTGTTGGTGGCATATTTTGCAAGAATATTTTGAAGAAAGGGTATGGAAACAAGAAATCTGAGCACGTGTCACATATGTCCTTCCTTTACACACTTCTATTGGGAGCAACAAATGTGTTCAAGCATTTTAACAGTAAGTCTTTTGCTGGTTACAAACCTAAATTTTGGATTTAGAAACCTATATAGAGTTACTATGAAACTGTGCCAGTTTTGCAGTAATGTTATATTGTTCTGGTATTACTCCACTGATATTGAAGACATAGTCTTTTATATTTAACATTTAATTAACATCCTATGCCTTGTTAACCAGCAGATTGTAAAATCAGTGAGAGAATATTAGTCTAAATGGTGGAAAGCTGCTTTGAGATCATACTTAAATATTTTCTCTAACTGGATATATTCGGAGTCAAGATGGGGATACAGGAGTTAACAGTAGTCAAATCTCTGAAGAAAACTAGCAACAGAATAATTTTCCATGTTGGAATTTAAATGTTTAACCTGGCTGGCATAATGAGATTCTTTAAATTTTTAGACTCTTGTATTGTTAGTTACAAGCCTTAGCCATGTGTTTTACATCTGAAAGCTCAGTTCTCTTCACTGTTTAATGTGTCCTCAAAGATGACAGTGTCCTTTTTTCCTTATTTTTTTTTCCACATACACATCTAGCACTTAATCACATTATGTGCTTTTTCCCTGCCTATGGTTGAAGTACTGAATGTAACATTAACAGATGTGACACAGATTCTCTTATGTCTTGGTGACTGGCCCTACAGAAAACTTGGTTGGCAGTCTTTTTGAGTCGTGTGCATCTGTGTTTATATATACACACATGTATATATTTGCATCCAAGCCACTTTGGCCACTATCTCAGAGTTCAAAGAGTCTGCAGTATGAGTGCTAATTTTGTCCAGATGTAAGTTGTTCTGGTCAAACTGAATTGTACGTAGGACCTCACCACAGGGATCTCATTTCCAATGCCTGTTTCCTTGACCTCTTCTGAGTAGTTAATTAGCAAGTATTGTGACTATCAGTGAGGATTGGCAGGTAACAATTAGATTCTCTATTTCTATGGGGACTATTATTCTTGATTTTACCACCAGGCAACAAAGCTTTGGTCAGTTATATGCACATGGCAGAAAAACCTCACATGGCCATTGAATCATTCAGTATTCCTCAGTGTTGGTTATGTTTTAAAGAAGTTCAATACACAAATAGAGAACATATTCACAATGCAGTCAAGTGTACAACAATAGACTTCTTAGCTTCTCTGGGGAGTTTTCTCTTTTCTTGTTTGCTTGTCCTTTTTTGCTGACACTGAGAAATAACGAAAATCTTCCCAAGATTATTGTGGGTTCTCTGTGCTCAGTAGCTATGGAGGCTTACTTGCTATTTTTGGTCAAATTCTCCCTTACAAAGGAGCAGTGAATAATAAATATGCTGATTCTCTGTCATCATTGTTTCCAAAGGATGGTTTAAAAGCTTTTCAAGGACATGACATTTGTCAAGGGTGATGAGTGGTCTTTGTTTTACTGACTAAAACATTAGAAGACCAAAAAAGCCTTTTCCAAATATCCAGTCATCTGACTTTCTGAGGATTTCACTTTTATTTTGAGTGTGAGAAGCAGCAGATATTTGTTAATGGTTACAAATCATGCTAATGAAATAGAAATCTGCGTCCACATGCCCAGGTTACACCATTTAAAAAAACTTCTGCCTAAAGTTGTGCGTCTTGATAATCTGCTGCACTGTCAGCACATAAATATACATTTTGACTTGAATGCTATGCAGCCAATGTACCTCTTACAAATTCAAGCAATAGAAAAAAACAAATGAGGAAAAATCTGAATGTCCAGAGCATTAAAATTGTTCCATTGACATGGAAAGAAGTTTCTTTTAACTTGTGGGTTTGTTTGGTTTGTTGGTTTGTTGGTTTTGGTTTTTGTTGTTGTTGGTTTTTTTTTTCTGGGGAGGGAGAGGTTTCTCCTGGGAAATAAAAATAGCTCCTTTTGCTTATTTGTATCATACATGTTTTCCTAAGTATTTTTCCCGTTAATTAGTGTTCATCATGAAGATTGATCTCTGTAATGCTTATTTTCAGCCTTGGCAAGTATTACTGAGAGGACTAGCCAAGGTTTTCTAAATTTTTATACCTGTGTGTCTTTGTGTATCTAGATCTGGATAGATAGAGGATGACATGAACTATAAAGCAGAATTACTGTCAAGTTTCCAAGTAGATACTCAAAAGCCACAGAACTTTGTCTTCAATGTCAAAACATAGCTCTGCTAGATTTTTAACTATAGATATTGCAGTCTATTTTTCCTCACATAGGAAATTAATGTGCATTACAAACAGCTTGAGACATCCATCCACCTAGGTTTTGCAGCTGCTCTGGTTCGCAGAAGGATCCTGCCAGCTTTTGAGGCTGTGGAATTAATTGGAGCTGGATCTGCATCCAGGCACACCCAGCTGCCGGTGCAGCTTCGATGGTAATTCAAAGGTTGACTATTGCCTAAATCAGAACAGGCAGAATGAAGTTTGATGGCTCTGTGCTGCTGGAGGTCCTATTCTTTAGGTGAAGTGTTAAGTAGAAGTCAGGTTACTAGGGTTTGAAGACTCAGACACAGATTCTGAGCCCATATATAGCTGTGTAAAAAAAGTCAGCTGCCTCTGACTTTTGTGTCTGACCTACCATCCACATCTTTCTTTAGCTTCAGTAATCACTTTTATTCTTATCCCCAGGCTTGAGTGTTGTTTGCTATGTGGTGTGAAACAGCTATTCCCTTTTAATCTGGAGCTGGTTGTTGAGAGATGTGCTCTGTCTACTGTGTTCACCTTTCTCCAGACTATGTTTTAAGACTTTATTAACGTGGCTTGGGATCCTTGGGGCAGTGTTACAGTATGTAGTTGTTTATTACCCGCTGCAACATAAATGTTGGTTAATATTTTTTATATTGCTTTGTATGCATGACTGAAATTTGTAAATCTAATACTCGAAATGGCATGTGAGAAGGTTGAGGGCTCTAACCTTATTCTTTGGAGACAATGGTGCCATTTCTGGCCTCCCACCAGATTTCCTCATGTAATCTACTAAAAATAAATTAATAGTATCCATGTGAATAGCTCACGTCCTATTCTCCTCCTGAGTGAAATTCAAAAGAAAGGTTACTAAGTTTCATGTCGAAGCAGCTGATCTAGATATAGAAAGGTACTTTGGTCTGGTCAAGTAGGCCTTTCCCACTCAAGATGAAAACCTCCAACACTTAAGCAAGTCAATTCCATTGTATTTTCCCTGCATGTACATATCAAGCAGGATTAGAGCTCTTCCTGGACACCGGCTGTGAGTCTGTGTGCTGCCCTGCAGGAAGAAGGAAATAACTTTGAGAGACAAAATGTTTATTTACCAAGTGTAATAAAACACGTATCTTATTATTTTTATATGATATTTTCTATCAGTTTTTTGCACTATGAACACTTACTTTATTAGTTTTATCATGTCAAATAATTACTACATGTAATTTTTGCTGTTTGAATGCTTACATTGTCTCACAGCTAGATTTGCTGTTAGGCAATTATTGGTATTTAGTCAGCCTGGATGAATAGAATGGTTGTACTTAGCTGAATATTTTATCTGGCTTTAACAAATTAATTAAATGTGCTATTATTTAGCCTGCAGGTCTAGCTGTATACAGCTTAATCCTAGTTGCAACAGATACAAATGTATTATGAGTCCATAAAGACCTATATATTTCTAACTCGTATTTACGATTTCCCTTTGCAGTATTAGGCAACAAATGAAGCTTTTGTGAAACATTTGTGCTGGGAAACATTATCAAAAACCTCATTATTATGTGGCCTATTTTTACAGCTCAGTCAGTTACACTGATGGGGAGAAGCTCAGTAAAGTCAAGATTTAGTTTGCTGTTGATAAACACAATAAATTTGATGGCCAAGTGTCTTTCCATCTGTACTCAGTCCTTTCTCAGACTTATTTCTTCTGCCTGGCTTTAGGGTCTCCTTGTTTGACAAGGTGTGCATCAGTTCACTGTCTTCTCTGACCTATTAAAACCAACATTTTGTATTGCGTTTCTATTTTATCTATATAGTTTTTCTATTGACACCAATACTGTACCTGATAAGTCATGTGCTTTAAATAGAAGATTCGTTTTTATGATTGCCCCCACATCAACTCCTTCCATGTCATGGCTTTCTTCTGCCTTTGGAGCGATGTGTGTACCAGGACCTGCTGACTGTCCTGGTGGACCAGGAGAATGAGTTTGCAGAGCAGACAGATAGGGTGTTGCACACCGGAAAGAGCTCAGAAGCACTTTCTGGAAAGCATGCTCCCTTGCATAAGCCCTTGGCTTCAGCCCCTGGCCGGCATGCCCTGCCCGCCCTCTGCAAGTGCCCTGATGTGGGGGATGTAACCGTTCACATGACCCTGCGTGTGGAGCCTGGTGTGTTGAGGAACAAAATGTGGGAGGTCTCTAATGGGCTTGGACCAAGCCCCATGTAAGACTCAGCGTTGATAATTGCCTATCTCTTTGTCTGAAATCATACACAAAATTACAGAACCTGAGGAAGCATCAAACCACTTCTGAACAAACTGAAGGTGCTACCACATTTCCTGAGTTCAGCTCTTCTATCTGAGCCACAGAATAGTGGGAATCAACATTCCCAATAAGATTTCAAGGAAGAAATGACCAAGTATCTTTGAATCTTAGTAACTGGCCACATTTCAGAGAAACAAAGATCATTTTCTTGTTTTATTTCACAGAGATTGAGTCATCATCTTCTAGTCTGTTCTCATTATAAGACAATTAATTTGCTAGTTTCCATGATTGCTGTATGATCTTTTCAGTACCAGCAATTTTGTTTTCTTAAATCTTCAACTCCTGATATTCTTTAACAGAAATGGTCTTGAATTAAGTGTAGTCACACTTCTGCTCGTTCCTAACAGTGTAGGCCAGTGTTTGGCAAAAATTATGATTGTATTTGTCTTACTATTCAGATTGCTCTGAACACTTCTCTTTCTTTGCCAAGTGTATTTGTTTGTAAAGAAAAACCTTTTCTCTGAACTTTTCCCTTGTGTAATATTCCTCAAGGCAGTGATATTTATAAGAGTAATGAAATTTTGCATCCTTCTTTAATGACGTGAAAGAGGATGGCAGGGTTATCTGGCGACTAGCATATCCTGCTGTTTCCTTCTGAGCACACAGGAACAAGTATACACTGTTCTCTGCTCTCTGAATTTTCTTTGAAGCACATCTCTGCGATCAGACATGTCAGTGCCTGTTTCAAAAATTCTTCTGCTTTTTGGGCCAAGCCCTTCCATTTTGCATTTGGGACACTGTCTCGCCAAGATATACATACATGGCCAAAACATATATTTTTTTAGGGAACTTCAAAACTTTTTTCCCTCCGGATGTTCATCTGGGTTTTCTTTCTCTTTTCTTCCAATATTCCCTGTTGTTTTTGTTTTCAGGGTGGTGATGAGTTTATTCATTTTGATAGCATTCTGATGTAGTGACATAAACCCTCTGCTAATAGGAAACAGAAATAACAAACAACTTTATATACATTCAGTGCAAAGCACATTAAGTATAGCAAGCATAGAAAATAAGACAAGTCAGAAAACCTAAGAGTTGTCAGTGACAACTTTGTTGAATTTGATGTCTGTGAAAAGCATGGAAGTAACAGGTCTTTGCCATTTCAGATGCTGTATTTGGAGGCTGTCGTGCTGAAAATAGGTTTGCTAGACTGCATGCTTATTTCTCTCTGCAATATATGTGTTTGGGTATTTTTTCTTTAAGTTTACAAGAGAAAGATCCTTCTTCTTGCTCATATCAAACTTTTCCTTGTTCTTCAAACATTATTATTACTAGCTGTTAACCAAGTGAAATATATACTGTTAAAACACAAAGGAAGCATGTTTGGGAGGTAGGAGAGGCAGATGGGCTAAGTGATGCCTTAGCTCAATTTTCTGTAATGTAGGAGGCTGGGAGTAATGTGTATTAGCATGGGCTTTCTAAACTTATGACAGGTTTCCTGGGGATATACAACCAACTTATCCTCCCAGAACAGTAAAATTTGAACCTCTTTGGACTGAATCTCATTGAATGTATTGGTCACTGCACAGCATAATTTGAACCCATAAAGAAAAAACAAATTCAGAATGTGTTTCCAGCCATTGTTATTTTTAGTTAAGCCACAAACCATGGTTGTTTAAAGTAGGGGGTTTCACATTTTTCTCCTCAAGCATGTGCTGTTTATTTGCTACCCATACAAGTATGCAGCCAGAGTACTTGTCCTCTAAGGACACTGGAAGGGCTTCAAAGAAGCCAACTTGCACAGAGCTCTGAGAAGGGATCCTGGCTCTGCCACACATAGCCTCCTCGGGGATGACTGTTCCCAAATGATTTCTCCCCTCGCTGAAGATGCCAAGACACTACTCTTGATATTACAGGACACGCAAGTAGGCCTTGGCAGTAAGTACTCTTCTCAGTTATGGTGTTGGATGACTTCTGGCAGGTCACTTTCACTATTTATATTTCTGATTTCTGATAAGTCAAAGACATTTCTTTGACTTATCAGAATGTCTTAAGACATTTCTTTGACTTCTTTGACTTTTTTCTTCTTCATACAAAGGTGCGACTATTTCTGACAGAGATTACCTATGTTACAATTTTTCTTTGAATCTGAATTAAATTAATACTGTCCAACAAATAAATTATCAGATACATATGTTAGCATCTCGGACATATGAAGAGTATCCTTCCACCATCACTCTTTGTTTCCTTAACCCTGAAGGACTCTTGAAAATGAGTGTTCTTAAATGGATCCACACAAGATTGCATAGAGGCAGGAGGAAAAACCAGCATGCAAGCCAATTTTCGTCTTATTGGCAATCTTATTTCTAGAATGGTATCTTCTTTTTACTCTTTTTTTCCCCTCCATAACCCTCTTATTTCATGTTGATTATTTCCTCTGCTGGGATAGCAATACATAATTGTGGCAGCCCAGTGTTTATTTACAACTCCCAGCTAAAATTTAGCTTCCTATCTTTCAGTAAGACATCGCTGTGTATTTTAAAACATTGACATCACTATTCCCATATGTAATAACTAATGCAATATTTTCATTTCCTCACTTGTTTTCTTTTTTTTTCTCTCATATGTGAATGTCTTTCTTCACTTTCTTTTTCACCTGAAATCAAAGACTGGTCCAGCAGAGCATTTAAAGATGATTAGCTTGCATTCCTGAGAAGTCTTAGTGGAAGTTCTTATATGTTTTCAGTTAAATTTCAAGTGCTTAAATACTCCATTGGAGTAGACCATATCACAGCTGTGGCACATGAAAATCTGACCTTATTTTCTTCTTGTACCCTGTTTGAAATCTTCAGAAGTTCCTGGTTTATATCCACATTTTAACCCTGTCCTACTGAAAATACAGGCACCAATCTTTCAGTGGAATCTGTGAATCCCATTGATTGCAAAAGGAGTGAGGGCAGAGATCAGCTCTGAATGTGTAATGGAATGACATAAAAGAAAGATGGAATTTTTATTAATTAAAGTTACAGTTTGTTACGTTCATGTTGCTAATGATTCCTGTAAGAGATATGCGTGACATGGCAGCATTTTAAAATACTTGCAAGAAAAATACATAACCACTGACCTACGGGTGTAGTGTTTTGAAAAACATCCATGATCTTTTATTCAAGGAGGTACACTTTCCACCTGTTTTGAGAACTCATGGGGAATTGATGCCATTAAATGTGTCCTTTTGCAGATCAAGTAAACTGATAATTATTTGTAAATTGGAGCTGGAGCTTCATGTCTTTAGGCCCTGTTTCAACTCAGTAAATCAAGTCAAGTTCTTTAAAGGAGCTACAGAGAATCTAAACTGTTCCCCTCCTTATCTGAACCCTCTATTTTTCTCTCTAAGTGAGAATATACACATTTTCTAGAAACTGGGCTCCTAAATTCCGTACTTCAAAGTACTTTGGAAGAATGCCCTCGCTTTGCCTCCTCTTGTTTTGCAGGTCTCGTGTAACTTAATGGACATCTTGATGCCCAACTTAATGGGCCTGTGGTTTGTGCTGCTGTACAAAATATTTTTGACCTTCTACTGACCCACCTTGTTTAATATTCAAAGGCAATTGCTACATATCACTCCCCTCTGTATTTCTTGCATGTTTATTTGCTCCAGAAGATGACACTTAGATTGTTTGTAATCCTAATGGCCACAGAGGATTTCGATTTGGTTTGAGTTGTTAATGTGGTTGAGTGACTCAATAGCAATGATAACATATTTAGCCTGGATATCCCAATAGAGAGAAGCAGACATAAGGCAACCTGAAGAAAACTTTCCACTAAGAATATTTCTCTGATACTATGCAAAATGCAAATTAGTAACCTAAAATCTTTCAGCCAAAAGCACTGTTTAAAAACAAATTTTAAAAGAACAGACATTTGTATGAATCCCCTTCCAAATTATTTAATCCACTGCAAAAGTTTTTTTGCATTGATATTGCAATTAACTGAAATAAAGTAATATACTGGACCTGCACTTCTACCCAGAGGTTCAGAAACTCTCTGTGACCCCATCCTGAGGAGTTCATAATGTATAGAACAAGTGACGTGGTCACGGCAAGAAGGAGAAATAGACAGATGGAATGATGCACCCACAGCTCTGCACCTGGCCAGTAGCAGAAATCGAATTAATCTAAAAGGTCCTTGTCACCAGAAATATGTGGAGTTTTTTAATAAGAGAAGCCTGGGTAATGCCAGCTAAAAGCCAAGTCCCTTGGCTTTCAGCAGCTACTCACAGTTATTTTAGAGGCAAGACATAGGTAAAAATGTGTTGACTTAATAAATTCACAAAATAAGACAAAAGATGTAAAAGCATCCTCTCCTGTGTCACAAAATGGAATCAGAATTAACAGAATTAATCAGAGTTAATCAGAATCAGAATTAATTGTAGTATCCTGATGTACACACCCACAATAATTAAGTGCTTTTTACCTTGACATTTAGTAAAAGAGATGAGATTCTGGAAGTAGTTCTAGTTCTTTGTCTATTCCAGAATTGTAATGCCTATTTTTTATGTCCTCATATCATAATCATCGGCAGTTATTTTATGCCTATTCTATTTCTTTTTTTCAGTATAGAGGCAAGCTTGTTTAAATACTTGTTCATTTCTGATTAGGATGTTTTTCCCAAGGCTATTGACAGTTTCCTTCGTTCAATTAATTCTAGCCAAGTACTAATGTTTGCTGAGTAACAATGTCATTACACCAGAAAAATCAGTTCAAACAAATTACACTCCATGTTCACTTGTAAGGCTTGCATCCATACAGTACAACTATTAATTAATGTAATTGGTAGGTCTTATTTTAATTAAAATAATACAATAGTTATAAATAACCGTATCACATATTTAAAATATCGTATTTGAAAAACAGAATGGATTTTTAGTATCAGATACTTGGAGCAGAATTTTTGCAGGATATGAATTATTTGTGTCCAGGGCACAGCACAAAAATTGTCAATTTTCTAACTGTATTTTATAATTTTAAAAAAGAAATGTTAACCAATTTTTTAATCATATGATAAGTTCACACTTGAGCCCAGACTATCTGTCATCTCCATTGGTGCACACAATGTCATACCAGCTAAAAGCGCAGTCCTTTGCCTTATTAGAGTGATGGAGAAAGGACAGCAGAACTGAAGGAGAAAAATTGCATTAATTATATAATTGCAGAGTGCTCATTGTGAACAGCATCTAAATATCAGTAACGTTCAGCCTGGCTGAACTTGCAAACATTTATTCATGTGATTATTTTTTTTTTGCATCTGTGAAAAGTCTCATTGTGATTGCTTCTATAAATAGGGTTTTCAGGACCCTTGGCTTTCATTGGCTTGGCGTGTGAGGAGCAGTGGGATTTGAGGTGGCATTTAATGGTATCAGGAAACGAATGTAAATATATTCAAATTGCAGATATTTTATTGTCTTCCCTTCCTTCCTCTCCTCATGTGTCACTTGCTTTCCAAGATGATAAATCCAACAAGTTAATTTATTATACTCCTGTCTGTGTGATTTTTGTGCTGCTTGGTGGGTTTCAATGCAATTACATTTGAGTTCAATATATTTATAAAGACTTAGGTCTTTTTTATTTCAATGGCCTAAAGTTAATAATTGAAACAAACAAACAAAACCCTTAGTTAACTGCTTTCAGATTATTTTTTTTACTGCCACTCTTGCACTTCTCCCTTGAGATACCACATGAGCCAAAGTTGCATTTTTATCATATTGATGAAATTCACCTGCTTCTGGTTTTGCCATCTAAATGTTAGATATCTAGTCTGAGTTAATCATCCAGGCTTCTTTTTTAATTATTAGAGAAAACCAAAGCAAAACAAAAAACCATGGAGCAGCAGCAGAAGGTTGAAATCAATGACAAAAGAGAATGTGGTGTCAGTGTAGACGAGTTAGGTTCTTGTGTGGTTTTCCTTCTTTTCAGAAAATATCTGAAAACAATTACTTTATTTCTCCTTCCTTCAGCTGAGTGTTTCTCCTCAGAATAGCAATTGATTGTTAAGGTTTCCCTTTTCTCAAAATCCACACTTAAAATACACTGCCTTCATTGTCTTGTCATGTTGTAAACCTGAAGAAGGTGATGTATTTTCTGGCAAGGCAGGATTTGTGACCATTGTATTCATTTGGTATGAGGAACACTGGGGAATGAACTCCTTTGTGTGTACCTTATCTTACAAGTTGTAAATCATTAATTGTTCGATTTCTGGACTACTGTGCATTGAGTTGATGTGGTAAAGTGACAGATCCTCTGACAGGCAGTGGCAAGTCTGGGACAGCCCACTTTACCTCCTGTGATTAGACGCAGGAATTAAATTTCTGAGCGTAGCTGTACTGTATGATTATTTGAGTGCAGTGCATGTAAAACAGAATGAAATACCAAAGGGAAAACATATTTTGCCAGACTGCAGAATGTTTCTTTTGTTATGAAATCAACAGGTATTGGTAACTTCTTTAGGTAGTCGCATAAGGGAAGTGCAGTATAGCAAGGAAGTATAACCAGGGACATATTCAGTATACCAGTTATGCACCTAAACTGGTATCTAGATGTGAATTCAGAGCCTAAATTCAGAATATAGATTCAGGATAATCCATCCTAGCTCATAATAAGAAATTTTCACAGACAAAAGCTTTACTACTGGGCATGACCAGAAGACTGTTTCTCTTTACATTGGTTTGGTGAAGGAGGTGGCTACCTAAGGCTTATTGAAAAGGTGCGGAATGGGTAAGGAGGGGAAATCTCTGCCTAAATTCTTTGGTGAGCCTGAAATGCATGGTAAAGCCTTACCAACCTGCATCACATGGTCTGTGTAGATGTGAAGAAAGGCAGGAGAATAATGCCAGAAATAATTCTACAAGTAGCTGGATACTTGTGCTCTCCTTAGTTCTGCCTTTAGGGTTGCCTGTACCAGAAGAAGAGTCTGACAGGTATTGCAAAGCTGACAGTCGTGCTCCTAAGAATGATTGTCTGCACTCCAGCTTAGTATTAATACAAGGGGTAGAGCCCGAGCATCTGAACTTGAAGGTCATTACAGACCCTGGGCTTATATTTCCACAATATTTTGAAATTTTACTTGCAGCCAACTGGTAAATTTGATAGATTCGGAGACTGTATTTCTGATGTTTGGAGAGCTAAGAACTGATTCCTAACTTTACAAGAAAGTTGGAGAGGGATTTCTTAAAAGGGTCTGTAGTGACAGGACAAGGGGTAATGGGTTTAAATTGAAAGTGGGGAGGTTGAGATTAGATCTCAGGAAGTTGTTCTTCATGGAGAGGGTGGTGAGGCACTGGAACAGGTTGCCCAGAGAAGCTGTGGATATCCCATCCCTGGAAGTGTTCAAGGCCAGGCTGGACAAGGCTCTCGGCAACCTGGTCTAGTGGAAGGTGTCCCTGCCCATGGCAGGGGGGTTGGAACTGGATGATCTTTAAGATCCCTTCCAACCCAGATCATTCTATGAATCTGTGATTTAACCATATTTTATACCAGTGGATATCTCTTGATTTTATTGGTGATGAAAGTGGAACATCTGAAGTAATGCAGTAGCAAATCAGGCCAACTGGTCAGTGACAACAAAACCTGGGGTTGTGTAGAGTTGTGATGCTCAGGCTAATGATATTCCCATTACAAAAAGTATATTTGATAATCTTTTTAGCACGAATGAGAAAGATGGGTATCTCTAGATTATGGTGTCTTCAGTGAATAATATTTAGGCTTTAAAATAGTTTTCCACCAAATATACATCAAAATAAGCATGAATTATTTATGCTACACTCATTATGTATCTGACCCTTGCTTCTAGGAACTTTCAGTGCCAGTAAACCACCCAATAACCCAGCATTGAATAGTAGACAGAGCCAAGGAAGAGGAGAAGCTATGAGAGATCCGTTTAACAAAGTTAAAAGTTTTCAGACTTGCTTTTAGTTTTCCATAACTGGTAAACAGTTAAAGTATACTGTGAAATGCTATGAAGGTGAAGCTATTTTAGGGAACTAGTCCAAATATCTTACATAATAGTGAAAGCTCTATTAAATAAACACCAGCTGAAAGACTTAAACCTGTTAGAAATATTTTGCATTCAAGTTAAGATTTCAAAAGGTCACTGTTTGGCATTCCTCCTCATGGGCAAATCAAGCAAAGTTAACACGCCTTTAGCAAACAAATTCTGATTAAAAGGTATTCAGAACTGTCTCTATTTACTCTGTCACAATCACGTGGTAGAGATTTTCTTTCTACTACAACAGAATACATGACATTATCTGTTTAATGGAGCTGAAATGGATTGTGCATTAAGCAGAATTACTTTAGACAACACAGAAACACTAAAGCATGTGTACCTGTAAAATGGAGTGATTTAAATGTATTATGCAATAAGCCTAAATGGTTAGCAGAAGCATAAATTAAAATAATACCATGAACATAAAAATACTTTTCATTTGCTTTTTTTTCACCAAACATACATTAGCTGAACTTGATAGTAATTCTGAAAGACGGGTAAATGTTGTTATAAACATATAGCAGATGGTTAAAGTGACATAAGTGGAGGGTGAGTGATTGTTCAAGGTCAGAGAGCAAGTGCCCAGGAGTTCTAACTTAGAATTCCCTGTTCTGATCATGAAACAAATCTCCTTTGTTCCAGATATTCGTGCATTATTCTTTAAATGAATAGCCACTTTATTTTGCTTGTGGTTCCCAAATATGAGTACAGAGCATACTCAAAGGACACAATCTGTGAATTCTGCCTTTAAAGTTAGCACAATTTTTATTTTGTTTAGGGATCAAGGACACAGAGTCATATACCCAGGGCACTTGCATCATCCTCTGTTACAATTAGTATCTTGCTGGAGGGATGAGTGGTTGACTGTGGTTGATTTCTATCCCATACAGACCATTACTACTTCTTATCCTACACCTGCAACATGCCAATTTTAATCTGTAAGGAATCTAAATACCCTTCAGTTTTGGATTGCTGTGTGAGTCCTTCTTTACTTTAACGTCCTCTTCCCATGCTGAACCTGTAAGAGGTCCATGTACTATTTTAGTAGGTTATGTTATTCTTCTTGGCTCCTCTGTCTTTACCTGGAAGCAATTATTTATCTTCCTTATTCTTTTTGTTGATGTTCAGCACATCCAAATGAACCAATAGCTCATTCGTTAGAGCTTACCATTATATAAAAGTGGCAGTGTTGTAATCATGAGATGCTTCATATCTGAGAGTGGAATATAAACAAATAGGTCCCATCTATTTTTTTTTATATCTGTGGACATGCAAGGGAGGGAATTCTTATACTTCTTTTTCACTTTTGGCCAAAAACTGAATAGTCATCCTGATGAATAAGTATGGCAAATCTAGTTTAAACATGGAGTGAGTGACTGCAGAAGGTTTATTTATTTAAATGACTTCCCATTCAGATGAAATCTAAACAGAAAAGCATAGAAGTTATCTCTTAAATCCAAACCAGAATTTTAGCTGAGCTTATTAAGTCTGAAGAGTCTGGACTTAAAACAAACAAACAAAAAATCCCTCTTTTTGGATGTGAAACACACTTGAAATAACTTCCTCCAACTATTTAATTTTAATTTCAAAGGCTTTTTTGTACATTACCAAATGCAACCCAAAATGAGCTCAGTGAAATAAATATCAAACTGTTACCTCCACTTTACATATGTAACTCAGAGAGTTTATGTAACATGTCTTAAGTCAAAAAGCAAAATACCAGAAGAATAGGATTTAGAGTTGAGTGGACTCTAATCCACCAGGCTATGCTCAGCCCACTAAACATGACGTTTATTGTGCACCCAAATACCAGCTGGTGATCACTTGAAGATTGATGGTAGCATGCAGCTCTGGAATGTGCTCCTAAATTCACTCTTTGTGTCAGTCCTCATGGTGCGAAAAAGAGTGAAATACGGTTACATTCTGTGTGTTTAAACAGGCAGCATGCTACCCACTGAATACGTCTCCCTGTGGGGCTTGTGCACAGCACTCCTACTCCACTGAGCCAGCGGTAGGGACAGCCACATCTCACGAACGACACCTAACAGTGACAAATCCATTTCCAGTTTCCAAATCTATACAGAAATAACTTAAGCTTCAATAAAATAACTTTCACTGCACACATGCTTGGAAGTACTTTGTTTTTAAAGCTGACATAAAAACCCACCTAATTCTTACGTAGTTTAATACTGAAAGTACTCATAACTCACCTAAGTGTTCAGCAACATAAACAGTGAACACTGATAATGAAATTAATAATTTCCAGTTGCGTCCAACCACTGAAGTCCTCTGATGAAGATGGCCAAACCATATGTCCAGTGAAGCAGGTTGTAGCATTACAGTAATTTGGAAAAAAAAGTAATGTGCAGCCTGATGAAACTACATGGCTACTCCTCTGATGGGAGTGAATGCATTTAATATACCAGAAAAATGTGTTTCAAGGGAAAAAAACAGCAGGAAAACATTTAAGGATAGGTTTGACCTTTGCTTTTCTCACAAGCCAAACTTTCCTTGGCTTCAGGAGGCATCCCAAACACCCACGTCCAGTAAGCAGCGTGCTTCCTGTCAATGCAAAAAGCTGGGTGGCCTCTTGGACGTAAAATCAAATCTAATCAAACAGTACAAATTAGGCAAAAAGGAGTAATTTAACTGTACAGAACAACAAATATAGGAAAATGAATGAAGAATATTGTGGAGAAGTATTCTACTATTCTAATATTTCTATTCTGAAATATATTAAGAGATTTGGATAAATACAGTTGTGAAAGAACTATGGAATTGAGTGTGGCTGTCTCTTTCGGTAAAGTTCATTATCTCCGGTATAATGACCCTTCTGGCATCATGTTGGACTAGGGGTTCACTGAAGGTTCACTGAAGAGGGAATGCCATTTGTTGACCTCCATCTGCTTTGTTCTCTCACATAGTGGAGCGAGAATAAGTGTTTCTTTTTTCCTTCCCAGAGGTAAAGCAAAGATGGCTAACTTTCCGGAATCAGTATATAGAGGTGATTATGTGATATATGGACAAGAGTTTTTAGTCAGCAGGTATATGCATACCACTGATTGACATATTGATACTGATAGGAAAGGAAACACACTAAGGAAAGGAAACACACTAAGAAAGGAACCAGTAGTTTACCTCATTGTATGTGATACCCACCATCCCACATACCTGTTTCCTTATTTTTGCTATAGACGACGACTTTTATAAGCATCCCTCTGTATTCAGAATTGTCTGTCTAAAAATACCACCCTTTAATTCACCAGTCCATTGAAATGAATTTATTAATTAAATTCTTTCAAATGTGAAATACTGCCCTCCTAGTCTTCTTCAGCTCATAGCTGAGCAAATTTTATATTATTTTCCTGAAGGATGAATAAAAGCTAAGCACTTGGGATTTAGCTTGATCTCTTTATGCCTGATGTTTCCCTGCTAGTTAATCCTAATTTGATTAAAATTATAATAATAATAATGAAACTGTAACAAATCCTGCATATACTGCTGCCCTTTTTTATACAGAGTAGGGGTGAGAATGACTGCCAAAGAAAGGACCAGTATATTTTAAGGAGATATGTGGATAAAGTGGCATGGCTGAAATTGCAGCTAAAGTTGTTAGTATCAATAAAGGCAAGGATTACTGCAGCAAGGGCAGTAATGCCAATCCTAGATATACAGAGATTGGCTAAATCTCTTGGGAGGTTGGTCTTTGAAGGAGAGAAAGGAATATAATGAAAACGGTTCCTCTGCCTCACCACAGTGAAGTGGGTTTTTACATTATTGCAGAAACCATAATGAAATATTTCAGTGGTTTTGCTGTGTTTTCTCAATGAGTTTTTATTATCTCTGGCAACAAGAGTAATTCTGCGGCTTAGTGACAATATGAACAATATGCTTGGAGAGAAAAAGAAAGACTGTGCATGTGAGTTGATGTGAAGAGCTTTTTTGACTTAAAAAGAACTATAGTACTTTCATTATTTAAGGTGGAGGGTTTTGCAGCATTTGAAAGTTCCTTAGTAAAATTCAGAGGCGCAGTTCTCATTATATCAATGAAAATGTATTAACACCTCAAAACTGCACATCTGGGGAGTAGCTGACTCTGTCAGTTTTGCAAAGGGCAAATTATGCCTTCGCTGTGTACAGGCTACCTCAGTAAACCTGCAAAGTATACTCTTACAATGAACCAGAAAGGTAGACTTGAAAAGACAATTCCAGAAGTAAAAAAGCCCCTTTCACTGAACCTTACTTACCCTCCTCCCGTTCCTCTCTCTCCCTCCCCAGTATTCAAAAACATCCCAGCTAGCATCATCTGCCACATCAGTGTGTGGGGAGTAAATAGTCAGGTACTCAAGCGTAAGTCTAAAATGCTTTTCTTTTATCACAAAAATAACAGCCTGAATGAGACGCAAAACTAATGAGAAGTCCACTCAGACCTCGTTCTCCTCCAGAGGTCAACCTACTAGGGGCACATGGAATGAAGATGAATGAATTAGGGGAACAGCTCACAAGTGTCATGTTGTTGCCCAGTTCTGAGTTGGAAAGTAGCACTAAATTCAGTTTTAATTCATTTTTCAGAAATTCACTTTCTTTTATTTCTCATATCTTTCTTTAAATTTTAATCAAAGAGCTTTGGTGTCTGCATGCAGGCAGGGCTTCAGCTGGCCAGTTAGTCTGATAGCTACTTGGATTATTTCTCTGTGTGATTGAGCATCGCAAGAGGAAGTACAGCCATTCCTCCAGTGACGTGATTGCTGGTCCACCAGAAAAAAGAGCAAGAGAGAAAACACAAGAGATCACAATGAAAAGATATACTGCTCCCAGAAGAAATAAAAGAATGTGGAATTTGTCTGACTTCTCCATGGGTGTGGCTTTTTTTCTTGCTTCATGTCAAAAATATTGTCATACTTGGCAACTGAAAGGTTCTCACTCCTGCATCTGGAAAATAAAAACATCTCAGAAAGCACCCAGTGCACCCAGGCTAGTGGGTGAGATGGGTTGAGGTTGCATAGTCTCAGGCAATGTGGCAAGGACCCCCTTCATGTCTCTTGGAAAGAAACAAAATGATAAACTCTGTATAACTCTGCAGACTTTGAAGTATGCAGCTTACAACTCTGAGAGAGGCGTTTGCACACTGCAGAGCTGTTATACATAAGCTTTTTCTACACAAGATACAGAGAAGACTGGCTACCATGGCTAACTCAGCTGCAATAATCTTAAACCCAGTTGGCCAGTCTTTATGGCTCTCCATGCCTGCCAGTGTTGTCCTTATGGTTTTGGGACCAAAAAAGGCAGTAAAGCCTGAACAGGTTAATAATGGGCAGAAATGAGCAAGTTAATATTTGAAAAATAGGTATCTTTTTCTGGAAAGTTCTGTGGAGTGGCAGTATTTTGACATCTCCTGAAATAAAACCCACAGATTGCAATTATATAAGGGGATAAAATTGATGAATGGTAGAATCATAACTGCACACTGCTTATTAAATATTAAGAAGACCACTTTTTTTTTTTTAAGTGAAATACCTATACCCACTTCAGAGGAGTTATTCCAGAGTTATAGTGAGGCAAGTGGAGGAATAATCTGAAAATTATACCAAATGTCTACAGCCTAACAAGACTGGCTGACTAGAGCATGTGGGTGGTCTTGCATAATTCTCAGTGAAGGAATCTCAATACTGGAATATTTGGCAAGACTTGGAATAGCTATGCAACTGCAGTTTGGAAAAAGTTGATATTTTTCCTCTTGTTTCGAGTAGGGCTTCTATTGTGGAATGTGGTATGATTTCATCATGACATTATCTGTGTCAGTCAAAAAATTATCAGCGTTTGAATAGTCTGTTCTTCATAATGTAAAGCTTAAATAAAAATGCACTTAACCTTGTAGGGTATGTTGGGTTGATGAATGTGCCACAGAGCCATGCTAATACATTTTACCACACACAAGTAAGTGATTTTCATTGTGTGTTTGCCTTTGCTTAGGAAGCACATTCCTCCAGCACAAAACTGGCAGCTGCCCACACCTCAGTGGATCTGCCTCTCCTTCTTCATTCTTCAAAGCAGCAGATCAGATATGAAAGTTTTTCTGATAGTTTTCGAGAGTTTTAATAAAACAGCAGTATGTCGCAAGTGATTCCCCTTTCAGTACAACTTTTAAAAAGCCCTAACATCACAAACCAGCTAGTACTCCGTTGTGATCTTTTTTAATTCCACACTACCTGGATTTTAGGGCATCTATGTGTCTTGTGAACTGTAAAAAAAAAAAAAAAACCTCATCTACTGACATATGTGAATGCTCTGCTTAAGGTCAACTATTAACTGGTATGTCTTTTCCTATCAACACATGGTCCCCTTCACAAAGAGCTATTGAGTGTTTTACTACTCCTAATGTGTATGTTGAGCTGCTCAAGGTGACAGGTTGTTCTTCAGACATGCTAGAGCTACCTACGGGCCTGATTCTCCAAAGATTTCACCTTGGTGCTATTATTTCTATTTATAAAAGACTGCACTATCTCAATCCTGTAATGTTTAAATTCAATTTTCCGTTCATTTAGCAAATATACCAACAAGTATTCATGGTGTATATTTAAACCAGATCATATTTAGATATCACTGACATTTCCATGTTATTTACTCTCATTCCAAATACAGCAATTAAGTTTCCTTCTAGCAAATTATACATTTTAGCTCTGGGCAAAGAGGACTCCTGTTTCAGCCTGTATTGTCTGAACTCCCTTTCTCCCTATCCTCCAAGTGATCTTGTTAATTAGTTAGCCTGTTATTTTATGAGTACTTGTAAATCTATTTTTCCCCTCTCACCTTTTTATTTTTAATAAAAATGTAATTAAAACCCTTTCAGACAGATTCAGAAGCTAACAAGTGTGCACATCTGTGATTTCCAGTCCTTAAAAAAACTATTACCTCCTTATACAAAAAGCCAAATTTCATTCTAACAGGATTTTTTAAAAGTGCAAAGACTTCTCATGCATGAAGAAGAGATAAAGAGATAAAGAAAAGGTCAAAGGTCCACCTGAGCTTTTTTGAGCCCCGTGCGGTTAAGGCACACAAGGGACTGACTGGTAGCACATCTGGCTGCTTACAGCTCTTTGGCCAGATGACTATCCATTTATAATTGGCTTCACTTGAGACATGGATGAGGATTGGGCTGTAGTTTGAACACTGCATGAGCAGTGGCAAAATGCTTTAACAGCTCTCTTATCTCACCCCCTTAAGTACAAGGAATCAATACAGGTTTCTTCAAAGAAAGAGAATATCAGCAGTGCAAAGGTGACTCGTTCTGAAGTTTTGAAAGGAAATAGTTCCTTTTCTCTTTCCATACATAAAATTAAACAAATAGTCACACTGTGTCCTCACATAGTTGAAAAGCAATATTGTAAATAGCATACTTTTTTCCACTGTACAATGTAAACTATAAAAATAATACATTTATTTCTTCCATATCTTTACACTAAAAAATCAGAAAAAAGGCCAAGAAAACAATAATTTAAATTATTAGGTTCTTATTAATTCCAGTGTCTTTCAACTAGATATTTTCTAGTTCTTTCTAATAATAAGGCAGAAAGCAATTCATCAATACCAAGGAGAAAGGAAAATATTTGAAGTAAATAAAACATTTTTTGTAATTTTTCAGATACCTCTGCTTCCACTCACATTTTTTTAAATATATAACCATTCCTTTCAATGCTAGCAATATTATGTACAGTGTCTGTATGAATGTATACGTGCAAATCATTTTTTTCACCTGTTCAGAAGTGTCCCGTGGGTAAAAGTGTGCCATTTCCATTTGATGCTATAAACAAAACCATCATTCTATTTAGATATTTATTTGGGGGGGCGTGGAGAGAGTGGGAGGGTGGGCGGTAAGGGAAGAAAACTGATTTCCTTCCAGTTCCTAGAATGTGAGATTTTACACTGCAGTTTCACATTTGGCATGGGCTGGCATATTTGTTGGCAGAAACTGTAGGTTTAATGAGGCTTAAGAGTGTCTTACGGTCTCCTTAAGTAGAGCTAATATTGTCAAGCCTAGTGCTAGTTGTACACATGGCCTGTTGTTTCTGGACTCCATGCCACATGAGGGAGTGAAAAACAGCAACATTGTATTGCTGAATTCCAAATCACTAAGGCTACGTAAAATCCATGCCAGTTTGGGCAGCAGAGGTTCCCTGGGGAGATGCAGCCCGTCTTTCTGGAAAGAGATGTTTCTTTCTCCCCTTCACTGTGGTGCTGCCTGTGAAACTGGACTGCTGTGCTCTACTCCCTGCTTTTTTTGAGGCACATAAACCAAATCTCTGCCTCTGCTCTGAACATCCCCATAAACAACCTTCTGAGACTGAATCCTTATGCCAGCAGGAAAGAGAAAGAAAACATCTTATTTCTTGTACTTTACCCCAGGGGATCCTAAATTAAAAGCTTGACAGAGCATCCTAGATTTGCTCAAAGAAGCTCTGCCAGACTGGAAACTCAGGGATGGTATAGAGCAGAGACAAATGCGTGTACTCTTTCACGTATCATAGTTTATCCACAGCTTATCTGTGGATAAACTCACTGCTTTGAACTTCAGCTGGGGATGCTTGCACACCACAGCTGTATCTTACCAAACTCTGAAATATAATTTCTTGATTATATTGAACGTTTTTGTAACAAGTGATTATGTGGGTCTGAAATAGGGAGTAATCTTGTTTTGAGGAGGTCCTGCTAAAAATTATATTAGTTTCATTAACATACATATCAAACTTCTATATTAGTATAAGATATCTACAGAGGAAGTCATTTATATTAGGGTCTTATCTTACATAATGGGAATTATTATATCCCTTATGTTGGAAAAGTCAGGCTGTGTTTTCCACATTATGAAATTTGAATTAAAGAGTGACGAAAGGCTGATGTTGAGTGACTAAATAATATGTTCAGAGGACAACCTGATGAGTGGATCTCGCTCATATACCTATATGCAGGTTGGACAGTTTGGGTATATCAGGCTGTGTTTGTCAGCACGAGAGATGTCTCCACCTTCCTGGATTTCAAGACTCTAATAGCTGTAATTTGTTTTGTTCTGGCCAACACAATGAGTTTCGAGTATTACAAAGGCTTTTTGACGTTAATGATGGATATGGAACAAATATTTGGTTGTTTCTCCTGCAAGAACAAAACTTTTTAAAAAATAATACTTGCATAAACTTTTGTGGTGAATTAGAAGGATAACTAGAGAGTAGGTGTTAAACTGCCAAATTGTCAGTAAGCTGTACACTGTGTACAGAGACTCCCCGTCACTGGGAACTCCAAAATACTTAGTTCAATAATAATAATAGTTCTGGGGAGACAGGTCACTGAAGCTTTTGGTTTTCATTAAAAGAGACAAGAGCTGTATAGCCTGTCCTCTAAGATCAGGTTTCTGTCACTAGGAATCAAGTTGGTATAGGCTTTATCATTGAAGAAAGCCAGAACTAAATTCCCTGACTGACGAAAAAAGGGCGAACAAAGATTATTCTTGTATCTTTAAGGATGACAGTTATTTGCGTATGAAATATATATATAAACATTTTTTATTATTATTGTCAAACAAAATTGTTAATATTCACAGAGGGTTGTCTGCAACATAATTCTCCATACAGGGTTTACTGTCTTGAATGTTTGGCTAAATCCCAAAACTATGGAATAGAAGTTGCTTTGAAGGTCAGTAAATGTTTACATTATTTCTTTACAAAAACTTTTGGAGATGGAAAGCATCTTTTTTAGCCACCGCTCTTTCCAAGTCACAACACTCAGACAGTAAATCTTTAAAAAATCAAATTTTCTTGGGTGATTGTAGGGTAAATTTTGTTAAATGAAAAGGAAATTTGATAAATTGTAAATTCCCTCTGCATAGCCCTAAGAGGCTACTAAGCTGTAAGCTTCAGCACTGAAAGAAATAAGACTAATAAATCCATATGAGAGTATTTGTTTCAAGGTCTTCCTTCCCTCTTATGAATGGTGTTGCGTTCCCATAGCCTAGTGGCATGTCATAAGGTATTCTTCTCAGCAGCAACTTGATGGAGATGGATTACCCTTCAGGTGACTTAGAAAGAATAATGCCATTGCAAAGAGGTTAAAAATCCTGGAAAATAGTGGATTTTAATAAATGAAAGTCATGAAAATCAAGTATCTTTATTTTTGTCTTTTGCTTACAAACAATCATCATGATCTTGATCATCTTTTATGTCAATCATGGCTTACTCTTTGTCAGTCATTGTCAGTCCTGAAGCAACAAGGAGGGGCATTATATTGTGGAACCACTGTGCTCACATTTACCCAGTGTTGTGCAGGAAACTGCTGCCTCTCCCAGGTTATATATGCTTTCCTAGGATATCAAATATACAGTTACGAGAAGGTTAAGTTTCACCTTACAGCTGCCAGATATTACAGTAAAGTTAATAAGGCCACCAGGAAAAGAGATGAGCTCTAGATTCTCAGGCTTGTTATGAAAGGTCAGTTTGAGCATTTCAGAGAGGGCAAAGGGACTGCATTTTAATGGCACTTATGCCTTTGAAAATCCCAGCTAAAAGCTTACAGGAAGATTTTTTTTAAATAAAGCAATTGATTTTTCAATCACTGAAAGACTTCTGAAAATTATGTGGACAATTTTCATATACATTTACTGAGTATTGTTTAAGTTTTTAGGTGCAGACTGTAAATTTTGATTGTATGTTTACCTTTTGTTGAGGGACATATGAAATACATACACTATTTGTTGCTCTTTTTTCTTAATATTACCATAATAAATGCATGTAGGCAACCCTTTGTTCCTGAAGGCTATCACACAAATAAGTGAATCAAAACATTGTATCTTTCAGTAACTGAATATTTTTTTATCTTCCTATGAAAATATTTAATAATCATGATATAGATTAGGTGGAGCTATGTATCATATTTATCAAAGCAAATTATATGATCTCTAGCAGACAGGTATAAGTCCTAAGATTGCAGCCTTTACCTGTTTGTTGTCTACAGCTTGACAAAAATTGCTCTCCAAGTACTTTTCAAAGAAAAAAATTATGCTTCCAGCTAAATATGTGTTTTACAGAAAGTGCATAAAGAACAAAAGGCACTTCTCTTTCTTTGAAAAGAGTAAATATCCAAAATTTTTTCTTTTTTTTTTTTTTTTGAGCATTCTCTTCTCCAAAATATCATTAGCCCATGTTAATCTAGTCATCTAAAAGGCTTAGATGTGCTTAATTTTGGATAAGACATCTACTGTTTTCTATAGGGAAATACTGAGCAAAAACTTTGCTTTTAGCAAAAAACTAGGCTTTAGAAACAGTGATCAGCCATATTGCCCCAGACAAACAGTTTGCAAAAGGGATGTGGACTCATTTTTTAGATTTATGAATAAATATTATAGGAGGGCTTCATTTTTGTATGTACTGTATATTTGCCACCCTTTTAGAGTCAAAGTGCACACAATCCAGTAAAAATGCTCATGAGGTAAGAAAGCATAGTTACGTGTTAATTTTTTGAATAAGAAGAAATTGATTAATAAAGTTTTGGTTTTCCATTCTCAGCTCTTGAGAAATATCCCTTCTGTTGTTACTGAAAAGAAAAATAATCTAAGTGGGCATAAAAATATATTGGCCAAGCAAAGACAGGAAAAATTACCTTTCTCAGGGACAGCAAGTAATACTTACATTGCAGATGCTCGTGCTATTCCTCTAACAGGCCTGATCCTGCATTACTGAGATCAAAGGAAGTTTTTCACTTCAGAAAAATTGAAGAAAGTTTTATGTGGGTAAAAAAAAAGAAAGAGATAGTTCTACAGTTTTAATAGTTTGATCCAAATCCCATAAATGAACAACTGAAAAAATGAATACATTTAGGTATGACTGAATACATATTCTTTTTTATTTTAAATAAGCTGTGAATGGTGATGAAGAACTAAAAAAAATATTGACCTTGAAAATGATAAGAAAATTATTCTTAGTGAAACCCCTGTTGGAAAAGAATGTAAACTGATCTTACATATTTTTCATTGATCGTGTGGCTTTTCTGCTGTCATAAACTTCAAAATGTATTGAACACAGTAATTAATTTAATATATGATCTTCTTTAAAAGCCAAAGCTGTAAATAATCATATCCATTAAAATAAGAATTAATTAGATGAATGAATAACAGTAATGCCTGATTTTTATGATGTATGTCTAGCTACTTAATGTATTAAAAAAGCACATTCAAACTGGGAAAGTAAAATTTGGTTTAACTCAAGAATGACATTATTACCAAGAGTCTGATGAGGGTTTTTCTTCTCTTATTGACCCCACTTGTTTTCAAAGATGCCTTTATTTAGAAAAGAATGTAGTTGTGAATTGAGAAAAGCAACTGAACCACTTTACTAAATTGTTGTCTTTACTATTTCAGAGCTGCAAGAAACTAAGACCTCTGAATATCACAGAATATCCCACAGTCCCCTGGATTACAGGATATTATTAATGGATGAAGATCAGGATCGGATCTACGTGGGCAGCAAAGATCATATTCTGTCTTTGAATATTAATAATATAAGCCAGGACCCTCTGAGTGTAAGTTCAAGATTTATATTGAGAAGCCAAGGTTGCTTTACTATATGTCTTTTATTTTATTTTAAAAAATGTGTATTTCATTATTTTGCAGAAGGCAGAAGTCCAGGCACGCACCTTACTGAACTGTTATTCCTTGGTTTATGTTTAATACAAGATGAGCACACTATTAAGATGGTTGCTTCTCAAACACTGTTTAAAAACTGACCTGTTTATTTGTTTTGAAGTGATGTTCAGAATGGCTTGTCCTCATAAGGAAAATTTGTCTGGGTTGATGGTTTCCACTCCTCTACAAGATTTAAGATAATTCAGAGGTGCAGTTTTAGAAGAAGCCTCTTAGGAAGAGTAAGATATATGTGGTCATTTTCAGGCCATAGGGAAAAAAGGCAACAGAGACAGAGTTGCCTTTAACCTTCTGCTATATTTATTTTTGGTTTGTACTTTGAACCATAATCACTGAACTATTTTCCAATCTTTTGTTATGTCTGTGTCAGCCCTTGCCCATCAGTTGGGTAGATGAGACACCTCCTGTTTGGGGATTTTTTGGACACTATGACCTTCATCTCCTGCTTGACGCCACCTCTTTGGTGTCTTCTTCTCTCACTTATCAAGATGCCATTTTCTAAGGACTCTTCGTGTCCCACTTCCCCAAACTGTGGTAGGCAGCCTCTATATGAAAAGAATCGATTTATCAAATGTTTAAACCACTTTCACAAATTCCTCTTTTGTTTCCAGAGCCAATTCGAATACAGGTTCTCTGCTCTTAAAATAGGTGGCCTGCAGAAGTACTTGTGTGCCCAGAAGCCTGTTAAAATACTACCTCTCTACAGACTTTGCCTTGCCTATCTTTAGATTATTACAGCTACAACAGGGCCTTAAAGTGTACTGTATAGCCCTTGTTCTAACAGATCCATCTGATCCTTTAATCTGTGGGCTTTACCTCGGCAGTATGGAGAGGCAGAGATACCCAGCTTGCAGCAGCAAAGTTAAATGCCTTCCATAAGAGGCCAGGCTTTTAATGTGTCAGAAGAGAGAGGCCCTGCTGGAGGGTGATTAAGAGCACTTAAATTAGGCTTTGCTCTGAATCACCCTCTGGACATGCCTGTCTACCTGAATTGATTGTGCTGGGAGTCTGGGAGGCTAACTCCAACTTACATGTGTAAATTAAATGCCTCGTGTGATGGAGTGAAGGCATCCTTCCTTTCTAATGGTACAGAAATCTTCCTCTGAAATGGGACTGCCTTCTCTGAAGTGGCTCGTGTGACCTTTTTGGTAATTCCCATCTCACCAGTGATCTGCCACCCTTCTCTGGGAGCTGCTGTGCTCCCACATGGTGTGCTTCAGCCTTCCCTGAGCAGGTCGCGCTTAGTGCTGTGCAGAGTTTGGGTAGATAGGAAGGCCTCTCTTGCATGAAATATAGTCTGCAGCATAAAGCTATGAGGCATTTCAACAGTCTATATAGGCCTGAAAAAAGCCCCAAGAATTAAAAAATCAACAGAAAACAAAGACACCTGAAATTTTCTGGCAGTGAACGTGATCATGCAGTTAGGCTCAGAATTAATCTCTGCAACTCCACACTTGCTTTCATTTGTTTATTTATTTTTATTACAGATTCAATTGGCTAATCTTATGCCTCTATAGAAACCCTATATACATATGCATACAACTGTATATTTATATGTATTTATATATATACACAGATATCTTTTAATTTATGTTATCCTGAGGCTAGATGTTATCAGGTTCTGTTACCTACTACATTTCTAGGGAGAGATTTCAATGGATGTCTTTTCTATTTCAAAATCAAAATAAATAATGAAAGAATCTCAAATAATTTAGAGTTTGAGTACAGAACAGATCAACATTCAAACATTGAGGTGTTTGTCAGAAAACTTCTTGTAATGCAGGACATCTTGGAAAGAACTGAGGAAATCAGCCTGAAATCTTAAGATTTTAAGTAGATTTTATCATATGATATCCAAATCTTCACTGTTCAAACCAAAAAATTTTTACAAGAACACTTCTTTCAATATTTTAGTCTTCTGGTTTCTAGTGTGAACAATTGCTAGAAGTTCAGTAAAAGCAGAAGAGTAACAATGAACAATAATTTAGACAATGATGACAAAAATTTCTCTTATTTACAAAAAAGAAATTGAAGCAAATTGATTAACTTATCTTAAAAATATTTAATGAGATTCATTTATATCAGCCGAAGACCTGGGCCTTCATTTGTTTACTTCATGCTAGACAGAAAGTTGTTTTCATTTATCAATAAAAATCCTTATAATTAAGGTGTAAAAGATAGCAAATTGTTAAATTTTTACTAAGTTAGGCAGTGAAATGTTTTTTGGTTGTCATTAAAAAATAAATTACGTAATAAATATGTTACTTAAAATATATTTCTTTCCTTTCAGATTCTCTGGCCAGCATCAGCAAACAAGGTTGAAGAGTGCAAAATGGCTGGCAAAGATCCTACAGTAAGTTATAATCCACATGCACACACATACACAAATTACGTACTTGGCAATAAAGTAAGAGCACCTTGAGTGCAGCCAAAAACAAAATGAAAGAAGTATTTGTTTTGCTTTTCAAATGTTCTGCAGGCCAAACGATAACATGAAATTAGAAAAAAAACAGGCTATGTAAATAGAATGCACCTTCATACTTTGACAGATGGAAAAAGATATGCATTGTCCACTTCCTTGCCTTTTTTACTTGTTACTAGTCAAACCAGGTAACAGCACTTTTCCAGATATGTCCTGGGGATGATGCCGAACAGCCTGTTCTACGTGGGGAAGTGCTCTGGCTCTCTACTCGCCCTAGGAACAGACTGTACAGACAGGCACTACCCACTGTCTGCAGCCTGAAGATCCCATATTCAACCCAAACACCTCTTTCCATTACTTCCACAAAACAATGCCCAAATAAGTATCTGGAAACTAGTATGCTTTCTTAGAAAGATGTAAAGGTAAAGAGGGTCTCTGGAATTCTGGGAAACACAACCCGAGGAGCAGTTACATTGAGTCATTTTGCACCCCAGCTGTTTATTCTCCCATCTAAATGCAGAGACCTTCCAAAAAGACCCAAATAAGCTGTCAATTGCCCTATAAACTCTTTATAGATACTAGACAGAAATGAGGGATTTTGAAAGACCTAGTGAGTGGTACAATACAGTAGACCCCATCTTTGGCAGAGTTGTATATGACTATTGTTATCTCTCTGAAGTTGAATTTACAGCCTGTATGTGCCTAGATTTTATTAATGGAAGCAGCTAATTTATAAAACAAGAAACAGAAAGTCACATTTCAATTCTATTCAGTTACCTTTTTACTTTTTGCTAGCTCAGTAATACCTAAAGATCTTTATACTGGTTTTTGTTTTAGCTCTTTAGATATAGCTGGTTTCCAACTCGTATTTTAGTATTAGAATTTAGAATCTAATCTGATATAGAAAATTGCAATTTCTAACTACTAAATTTTTAAGAAAAAACAATGAAATTTTGCTCATATTTTTATTTGAGCAAAATAAAAAAATCTATGGAAATTGGTAGCCTCAGATTAGGTATTGTCATCTTTGGAATACAATCCCTATGATAGTATGATAATTAATGAAGTGATTGACAGACATAAGCAGGTGTATATAAATATTGCTTTTAATTTCAAAAACAATAGAATTAATGCAAAAATCTACTGATTTTAGTATATAAACTGTTATTTATTTCTAAGGTCTCTATATCATGCCTAATATTTCTATTCATTTTTGCTTCATATTTTATATTGTTAACTAAGCCTACAGATGACATGCAATTCAATTGCTGCAATGTTACTGTAATTCACTTGAGTCCATTTTGTAAGAAAAATATGTGTGGGCTTTATTTTGAAAATCTATTGCAAATGCTGATGAATGTAAGGAAGCCAGGAGGTTGACCTACTGGAGTGTTGCTGTAATACTGCTTTTTCAAAACTGTGGAGAGTAATTCACTATATTGGTGCAGAGCAATAAAGTGATTCGTTATGAATAACTATAATATGGTTTGTATGGCAGCTTATCTGCTTTCTTTCCTGATAGCAATGGTAGTGAAAAACAGGGTTTTCCTACTTCATATGCTATTTTTCTATATATCTTTACATCGTTCTGTTACTGCAGCATGCAGTAAATTCTACAGACATTGGCCTGTTAAGGTGCATTAAATGTGAATATAAAACATATGGCTTTGTTAATGGTGATTAATGTTGACCCTATTTACTACGTCAACTGCATAATCAACTTGTGATTGACTGATTAAGGAATTTTTTTCTTTGAAATACGAAGTTCATTAGCCTTAGTCATGTTTCCAGCATATGATGACACTTGTCTAAGGTGAAAAAAGGAAAAACGTAGATGATACTCTAAGCACAAAGTAGTATGTACAATATGTGATCCATGGGAAAAAAACCTGAGACACTCTTAAGTACTGGACTTTCCAGAGAATTTTAATCTTGGATGTTTAGTGGTGAAACTTTCCTAGCTTTTAATCATATAAAAGTACCGAAATGGTGCAGCATTAGTGGACAGATTTCTGGGTAGAACTTCTGTTTCTACAACAGTTTAATTGTAGGTACAGCTAATATCCTGTAACAAAGCTAATTAAAAATGTCCATCCGTATCACCTTTAACTGATTGTTTTAATACCAGCTGTGCAATGCAGAAGAAAAAAGTTCCAAAAATAGAAGTTTATATTAAGTTTCTTAGTATTTGTCCTCAAGAGTCTAAAAGAAAGAAAGAAAAAAAGAGGATCCTGAAGGGCAGCTGCTGCTCCCACTAAAATCAATGATGTGTCTTAGTGAAAGCTCACTGAAATAATGAGAAAAAGAGAACACAATGCAAAATCACACTTTGCACTTAAAAAGTATAGTTCTATTTTCTTAGAATCACAGAATGGTTTGGGTTGTAAGAGACCTTAAAGATCATCTAGTTCCAAACCCCTGCCATGGGCAGGGACACCTTCCACTAGACCAGGTTGCTCAAAGCCACATCCAGCCTGGCCCTGAAGAAGGCCAGGGATGGGGTATCCAGCCCTACTCTGGGCAACCAGTCCCAGTGCCTCACCACCCTCTCCGTGAAGAACTTCTTTCTGATATCTAATCTAAATCTCCCCACTTTCAATTTAAATCCATTTAATTTTAATAGAATTCATGTGAGTTTCAGTTATGGTAACGGGAGAAGCAGAGAATAAATTCAGAAAAAAATAACAATTTCAAAATAAATAAAAAACATGAATGCATGATAACATTTGGCCTGTCAGAGAATCGTGATTATCACACAATGAAAGAGGAGTAGATGGACTTAGAGCAGCCAGTAAAGGACTTCATGCAATCAGTGAATCCTTTTCCAAGGAGACTCAGGGAGGAGCTTAATTTGCCATACCATTAGACAAACATTGGTGTCTGAATTTGTTGACTGCCTCTTTTGTTAATGAAAAGAAATTGTCACTTCAAAAGTGTATGTTCACCAGGCTAACCTGAATGCTTATGTTAGTGTGACATCTACTTCTCTCCATTTATTATGATGAGATTCTAGAGCATAGATGTCTGATTTTCAGATGTCTGTAGTAAGGCAGTTCCCCAGACACTTCTACTGAGTTTTAGCATCAGCTTCAAGGGAAGCACGGGTAGTATGTGAATGTCTGCAGCTTAGCCACTTCTTTTGGATGTTTATCCATCCTAAAGACAATTATCTCATGTCACCTCAGACCAGACTGATTTAAAAGCACAAAGTGATCCAGTATCAAGTGAAGGGAAATAAATTGCAGCCTAAACTAAAAAAAATTGGGTGGCAGTCCTTCAGAACATGTTCTGAAATAACCATTTCTTCCTTTATTGTGTTGTGGAGTCACAGTACAGTACCCAGATTAATCATGTAGCAAATTGCAAATGGAGTTCAGTGGTTCAGCAACGGAGAGATGAACAAAGGCTCAGAGAAGATCACAGAATGGTCTTCCTGATGGACAGCACTAAAATATGAGAGAGAATGTTGGTATTGCACTAATTTGTGTTACTTGTCTGTAAATCATCACTGAAGAGACATGAAGACACAATATGTGTCTGGCTACCCCAGAAGGCTGTCCTAAAGAAAAGCGACATTCATCTATCCACCCCTCTGATCTTGACACAGACACTTTGGAAAGTACATGGCATGGTGCTGTAGCAGAGTAGCAAGTGCCAGATTCCAGTACTTTTCATGTAGATAATGTTCCTTGGTCTTGATCGTTGAAGACTTCCATTCTGAGATTTCTCAGCATGTAATCCTTTACCTAGGAGTCTTCTAGAGAAGTGTTCTGCAAACAATAAGAAAAGAAAGTATGAGTTTGCACTCTGGCATATATAAGCTAGTGGTATACCTTCACATGTCCTTCTTCTTTTTTTAATATGGATTGGTAGTACTGCTGAGAAAAAACACGATTTTGATAGCAAGACATTACTAAAGCCATCTTTGAGCCAAAATAAGATAGCTGGATATGAGAAAATGGAAACATTTAAGAAAAGTTCTCAGCTTTAGAGAAACAATATATTTTGACAGGCTTAAAGGATTTTTTGATACACCTAGAGCTGACACTTAACTCAGCACATAAGGCATTCCCTGTAGAGAAACTCCATCTGTGAACTCTGAACTACCTACAAGTATGCACTAGTTTTCAGATG